>NC_091220.1:29128569-29419928 GCF_040958095.1 Procambarus clarkii | reverse complement strand
ATTAACTAAACTGTTCCTGATTTTCCGTTTATATTACCAATGGAAGATATACACGAAAAACGCTCTAATCCGACTGAAACGTCGATATATGCAATAAGAACAGAACTTCTCCCCTTTTCAATATCTTACTCAGTATTTTAATGAGAAACAAATAGATGATTGAAAATGAAGTATTTAAGTTTATTATCTAATCAATTATGTGTTTGCATCATTTATATCGTATATTTAATGAATTATTAACAATAAACTGAAAATTCACAAAAGCGTGGAAAAACGGCAAAATATTGCCTAATTCGATGATATTTTGTTTATAATCACATAAAGGAAAAGGGATGATAAACGTCAAAATATTGCTAAATTGATGATTTTTCGTACGAAACAAAATGCAAGAAAACTTGCTTAAAATGCAATATTATTCAAAAATTTTGATATTGAAGGCCAAATCACATATCGTGATACAACATGAAATAGTATCGAACTATTGGTAAAAATGAATATATTTACGTAGTATCAAACTACATGAAAAACATGAAAAAGGTCACTATTTAACCATATTTGATGATTTTAACTTCAAATCATAGAGCGAGGTTTCGTATTATTTAGATCCAAGAAAAGACATATGACAATGTTGTTTCCAATACTAATGATAAAAATCAATGTGTTTTCATTAGAATTAACTAAAATGTTCCTGATTTTCCGTTTATATTACCGATAGAAGATGTACACGTAAAACCGCCCTATTCTGGCTGAAACATCGATATATGCAATAAAAACAGAACTTCTCCCCTTTTCAATATCTTACTCAGTATTTTAACGAGAAACAAATAGTTGATTGAAAATGAAGTATTTAAGGTTATTATCTAATCAATTATGTGTTTGCATCATTTTTATCATATAAATAATGAATTAATACCCATAAACTGAAAATTCACAAAAACGTGGAAAATGGCAAAATATTACCTAATTCGATGATATTTTGTTTAAATTACATAAAGGAAAAGGAGTTGATAAACGTCAAAATATTGCTAAATTCGATGATTTTTCGTACGAAACAAAATGCAAGAAACTTGCTTAAAATGCAATATTATGCGAAATTCTGAGATTTGAAGGCCAAATCACATATCGTGATACTACATAAAATAGTATCGAAATATTGGTAAAAATGAATATATTTACGTAATATCAAACTACATGGAAAAACGTGAAAAAGGTCACTATTTAACCATATTTGATGATTTTAAACTTCAAATCATAGAGCGAGGTTTCGTATTATTTAGATCCAAGAAAAAACATATGACAATGTTGTTTCCAATACAAATGATAAAAATCAATGTGTTTTCAATTAGAATTAACTAAAATGTTCCTAGATTTTCCGTTTATATTACCGATAGAAGATGTACACGAAAACCGCTCTATTCCGGCTGAAACGTCGATATATGCAATAAAAACAGAACGTTCTCCCCTTTTCAATATCTTACTCAGTATTTTAACGAGAAACCAAATAGTTGATTGAAAATGAAGTATTTAAGGTTATTATCTAATCAATTATGTGTTTGCATCATTTTTATCATACAAATAATGAATTAATACCCATACACTGAAAATTCACAAAAACGTGGAAATCGGCAAAATAATACCTAATTCGATGATATTTTGTTTAAATTACATAAAGGAAAAGGAGATGATAAACGTCAAAATAATTGCTAAATTCGATGATTTTTCGTACGAAACAAAATGCAAGAAAACTTGCTTAAAATGCAATATTATGCGAAATTCTGAGATTTGAAGGCCAAATCACATATTGTGATACTACATGAAATAGTTTCGAAATATTGGTAAAATGAATATATTTACGTAATATCAAACTACATGATTAACGTGAAAAAGTCACTATTTTAACCATATTTGAGGATTTTAACTTCAAATCATAGAGCGAGGATTCGTATTATTTAGATCCAAGAAAAGACATATGACAATGTTGTTTCCAATACAAATGATAAAAATCAATGTGTTTTTATTAGAATTAACTAAACTGTTCCTGATTTTACGTTTATATTACCGATGGAAGATGTACACGGAAAACGCTCTAATTCGACTGAAACGTCGATATGTGCAATAAGAACAGAACTTCTCCCCTTTTCAATATCTTACTCAGTATTTTAATGAGAAACAAATAGATGATTGAAAATGAAGTATTTAAGGTTATTATCTAATCAATTATGTGTTTGCATCATTTATATCGTATATTTAATGAATTATTAACAATAAACTGAAAATTCACAAAAGCATGGAAAAACGGCAAAATATTGCCTAATTCGATGATATTTTGTTTAAATCACATAAAGGAAAAGGGGATGATAAACGTCAAAATATTGCTAAATTTGATGATTTTTCGTACGAAACAAAATGCAAGAAAACTTGCTTAAAATGCAATATTATGCGATTTTTTATATATGAAGGCCAAATCACATATCGTGATACAACATGAAATAGTATCGAACTATTGGTAAAAATGAATATATTTACGTAATATCAAACTACATGAAAAACGTGAAAAAGTCACTATTTAACCATATTTGAGGATTTTAACTTCAAATCACAGAGCGAGGTTTCGTATTATTTAGATCCAAGAAAAGACATATGATAATGTTGTTTCCATTACAAATGATAAAAATCAATGTGTTTTCATTAGAATTAACTAAAATGTTCCTGATTTTCCGTTTATATTACCGACAGAAGATGTACACGAAAACCGCTCTATTCCGGCTGAAACGTCGATATATGCAATAAAAACAGAACTTCTCCCCTTTTCAATATCTTACTCAGTATTTTAACGAGAAACAAATAGTTGATTGAAAATGAAGTATTTAAGGTTATTATCTAATCAATTATGTGTTTGCAACATTTTTATCATATAAATAATGAATTAATACCCATAAACTGAAAATTCACAAAAACGTGGAAAACGTAAATATTACCTAATTCGATGATATTTTGTTTAAATTACATAAAGGAAAAGGAGATGATAAACGTCAAAATATTGCTAAATTCGATGATTTTTCGTAAGAAACAAAATGCAAGAAAACTTGCTTAAAATGCAATGTTATGCGAAATTCTGAGATATGAAGGCCAAATCACATATCGTGATACTACATGAAATAGTATCGAAATATTGGTAAAAATGAATATATTTACGTAATATCAAACTACATGATTAACGTGAAAAAGTCACTATTTTATCATATTTGAGGATTTTAACTTCAAATCATAGAGCGAGGATTCGTATTATTTAGATCCAAGAAAAGACATATGACAATGTTGTTTCCAATACAAATGATAAAAAACAATGTGTTTTCATTAGAATTAACTAAAATGTTCCTGATTTTCCGTTTATATTACCGATGGAAGATGTACACGAAAACATCTCTCTTCCGGCTGAAACGTCGATATATGCAATAAAAACAGAACTTCTCCCCTTTTCAATATCTTACTCAGTATTTTAATGAGAAACAAATTTTGATTGAAAATGAAGTATTTAAGGTTATTATCTAATCAATTATGTGTTTGCACCATTTTTATCGTATATTTAATGAATTAATACCCATAGACTGAAAATTCACAAAAACGTGGAAAAACGGCAAAATATTGCCAAATTCGATGATATTTTGTTTAAATCACATAAAGGAAAAGGAGACGATAAACGTCAAAATATTGCTAAATTCGATGATTTTTCGTACGAAACAAAATGCAAGAAAACTTGCTTAAAATGCAATATTATGAGAATTCTGATATTTGAAGGGCAAATCACATATCGTGATACAACATGAAATAGTATCGAAATATTGGTTAAAATGAATATATTTACGTAATATCAAACTACATGAAAAACGTGAAAAAAGTCACTATTTTACCATATTTGAGGATTTTAACTTCAAATCATTGAGCGAGGTTTCGTATTATTTAGATCCAAGAAAAGACATATAACAATGTTGTTTCCAATACAAATGATAAAAACCAATGTGTTCTCATTAGAATTAACTAAAATGTTGTTGATTTTCCGTTTATATTACCGATGGAAGATGTACACGTAAAACCGCTCCAATCCGGCTGAAACGTCGATATATGCAATAAAAACCGAACTTCTCCCCTTTTCAATATCCTACTCAGTATTTTAACGAGAAACAAATGGTTGATTGAAAATGAAGTATTTATGGTTAATTTTTAATCCATTATGTGTTTGCATCATTTTTATCGTATATTTAATGAATTAATAACAATAAACTGAAAATTCAGAAAAACGTGGAAAAATGGAAAATTATTGCCTAATTCGATGATAATTTGTTTAAATCACATAAAGGAAAAGGGGATGATGAACGTGAAAATATTGCTAAATTCGATGATTTTTCGTACGAAACAAAATGCAAGAAAACTTGCTTAAAATGCAATATTGTGCGAAATTCTGATATATTAAGGCCAAATCACAAGAAATGAAATAGTATCGAAATATTGGTAAAAATGAATATATTTACGTAAAATCACACTACATGAAAAACTTGAAAAAAGTCACTATTTTACAATATATGAGGATTTTAACTACAAATCATACAGCAAGGTTTCTTATTATTTAGATCCAAGAAAAGACATATGACAATGTTGTTTCCAATACAAATGATAAAAATCAATGTGTTTTCATTAGAATTAACTAAAATTTTCCTGATTTTCCGTTTATATTACCGATAGAAGATGTACACGAAAACCGCTCTATTCCGGCTGAAACGTCGATATATGAAATAAAATCAGAACTTCTCCCCTTTTCAATATCTTACTCAGTATTTTAACGAGAAACAAATAGTTGATTGAAAATGAAGTATTTAAGGTTATTATCTAATCAATTATGTGTTTGCATCATTTTTATCATACAAATAATGAATTAATACCCATAAACTGAAAATTCACAAAAACGTGGAAAACGGCAAAATATTACCTAATTCGATGATATTTTGTTTATATCACATAAAGGAAAAGGGGATGATAAACGTCAAAATATTGCTAAATTCGATGATTTTTCGTACGAAACAGAATGCAAGAAAACTTGCTTAAAATGCAATATTATGCGAAATTCTGAGATTTGAAGGCCAAATCACATATTGTGATACTACATGAAATAGTTTCGAAATATTGGTAAAAATGAATATATTTACGTAATATCAAACTACATGATTAACGTGAAAAAGTCACTATTTTACCATATTTGAGGATTTTAACTTCAAATCATAGAGCGAGGATTCGTATTATTTAGATACAAGAAAAGACATATGACAATGTTGTTTCCAATACAAATGATAAAAATCAATGTGTTTTCATTAGAATTAACTAAACTGTTCCTGATTTTCCGTTTATATTACCGATGGAAGATGTACACGAAAAACGCTCTAATCCGACTGAAACGTCGATATATGCAATAAGAACAGAACTTCTCCCCTTTTCAATATCTTACTCAGTATTTTAACGAGAAACAAATAGTTGATTGAAAATGAAGTATTTAAGGTTATTATCTAATCAATTATGTGTTTGCATCATTTTTATCATATAAATAATGAATTAATACCCATAAACTGAAAATTCACAAAAACGTGGAAAACGGCAAAATATTACCTAGTTCGATGATATTTTGTTTAAATTACATAAAGGAAAAGGAGTTGATAAACGTCAAAATATTGCTAAATTCGATGATTTTTCGTACGAAACAAAATGCAAGAAAACTTGCTTAAAATGCAATATTATGCGAAATTCTGCGATTTGAAGGCCAAATCACATATCGTGATACTACATAAAATAGTATCGAAATATTGGTAAAAATGAATATATTTACGTAATATCAAACTACATGAAAAACGTGAAAAAGGTCACTATTTAACCATATTTGATGATTTTAACTTCAAATCATAGAGCGAGGTTTCGTATTATTTAGATCCAAGAAAAAACATATGACAATGTTGTTTCCAATACAAATGATAAAAATCAATGTGTTTTCATTAGAATTAACTAAAATGTTCCTAGATTTTCCGTTTATATTACCGATAGAAGATGTACACGAAAACCGCTCTATTCCGGCTGAAACGTCGATATATGCAATAAAAACAGAACTTCTCCCCTTTTCAATATCTTACTCAGTATTTTAACGAGAAACAAGTAGTTGATTGAAAATGAAGTATTTAAGGTTATTATCTAATCAATTATGTGTTTGCATCATTTTTATCATACAAATAATGAATTAATACCCATAAACTGAAAATTCACAAAAACGTGGAAATCGGCAAAATATTACCTAATTCGATGATATTTTGTTTAAATTACATAAAGGAAAAGGAGATGATAAACGTCAAAATATTGCTAAATTCGATGATTTTTCGTACGAAACAAAATGCAAGAAAACTTGCTTAAAATGCAATATTATGCGAAATTCTGAGAATTGAAGGCCAAATCACATATTGTGATACTACATGAAATAGTTTCGAAATATTGGTAAAAATGAATATATTTACGTAATATCAAACAACATAATTAACGTGAAAAAGCCACTATTTTACCATATTTGAGGATTTTAACTTCAAATCATAGAGCGAGGATTCGTATTATTTAGATCCAAGAAAAGACATATGACAATGTTGTTTCCAATACAAATGATAAAAATCAATGTGTTTTCATTAGAATTAACTAAACTGTTCCTGATTTTACGTTTATATTACCGATGGAAGATGTACACGGAAAACGCTCTAATTCGACTGAAACGTCGATATATGCAATAAGAACAGAACTTCTCCCCTTTTCAATATCTTACTCAGTATTTTAATGAGAAACAAATAGATGATTGAAAATGAAGTATTTAAGGTTATTATCTAATCAATTATGTGTTTGCATCATTTATATCGTATATTTAATGAATTATTAACAATAAACTGAAAATTCACAAAAGCGTGGAAAAACGGCAAAATATTGCCTAATTCGATGATATTTTGTTTAAATTACATAAAGGAAAAGGAGATGATAAACGTCAAAATATTGCTAAATTCGATTATTTTTCGTAAGAAACAAAATGCAAGAAAACTTGCTTAAAATGCAATATTATGCGAAATTCTGAGATATGAAGGCCAAATCACATATCGTGATACTACATGAAATAGTATCGAAATATTGGTAAAAATGAATATATTTACGTAATATCAAACTACATGATTAACGTGAAAAAGTCAATATTTAACCATATTTGAGGATTTTAACTTCAAATCATAGAGCGAGGATTCGTATTATTTAGATCCAAGAAAAGACATATGACAATGTTGTTTCCAATACAAATGATAAAAATCAATGTGTTTTCATTAGAATTAACTAAACTGTTCCTGATTTTCCGTTTATATTACCGATGGAAGATGTACACGAAAAACGCTCTAATCCGACTGAAACGTCGATATATGCAAAAAGAACAGAACTTCTCTCCTTTTCAATATCTTACTCAGTATTTTAATGAGAACCAAATAGATGATTGAAAATGAAGTATTTAAGTTTATTATCTAATCAATTATGTGTTTGCATCATCTATATCGTATATTTAATGAATTATTAACAATAAACTGAAAATTCACAAAAGCGTGGAAAAACGGCAAAATATTGCCTAATTCGATGATATTTTGTTTAAATCACATAAAGGAAAAGGGGATGATAAACGTCAAAATATTGCTAAATTTGATGATTTTTCGTACGAAACAAAATGCAAGAAAACTTGCTTAAAATGCAATATTATGCAAAATTTTGATATTTGAATGCCAAATCACATATCGTGATACAACATGAAATAGTATCGAACTATTGGTAAAAACGAATATATTTACGTAGTATCAAACTACATGAAAAACATGAAAAAGGTCACTATTTAACCATATTTGATGATTTTAACTTCAAATCATTTAGCGAGGTTTCGTATTATTTAGATCCAAGAAAAGACATATGACAATGTTGTTTCCAATACAAATGATAAAAATCAATGTGTTTTCATTAGAATTAACTAAAATGTTCCTGATTTTCCGTTTATATTACCGATAGAAGATGTACACGAAAACCGCCCTATTCTGGCTGAAACGTCGATATATGCAATAAAAACAGAACTTCTCCCCTTTTCAATATCTTACTCAGTATTTTAACGAGAAACAAATAGTTGATTGAAAATGAAGTATTTAAGGTTATTATCTAATCAATTATGTGTTTGCATCATTTTTATCATATAAATAATGAATTAATACCCATAAACTTAAAATTCACAAAAACGTGGAAAACGGCAAAATATTACCTAATTCGACGATATTTTGTTTAAATTACATAAAGGAAAAGGAGTTGATAAACGTCAAAATATTGCTAAATTCGATGATTTTTCGTACGAAACAAAATGCAAGAAAACTTGCTTAAAATGCAATATTATGCGAAATTCTGAGAATTGAAGGCCAAATCACATATTGTGATACTACATGAAATAGTTTCGAAATATTGGTAAAAATGAATATATTTACGTAATATCAAACAACATAATTAACGTGAAAAAGCCACTATTTTACCATATTTGAGGATTTTAACTTCAAATCATAGAGCGAGGATTCGTATTATTTAGATCCAAGAAAAGACATATGACAATGTTGTTTCCAATACAAATGATAAAAATCAATGTGTTTTCATTAGAATTAACTAAACTGTTCCTGATTTTACGTTTATATTACCGATGGAAGATGTACACGGAAAACGCTCTAATTCGACTGAAACGTCGATATATGCAATAAGAACAGAACTTCTCCCCTTTTCAATATCTTACTCAGTATTTTAATGAGAAACAAATAGATGATTGAAAATGAAGTATTTAAGGTTATTATCTAATCAATTATGTGTTTGCATCATTTATATCGTATATTTAATGAATTATTAACAATAAACTGAAAATTCACAAAAGCGTGGAAAAACGGCAAAATATTGCCTAATTCGATGATATTTTGTTTAAATTACATAAAGGAAAAGGAGATGATAAACGTCAAAATATTGCTAAATTCGATTATTTTTCGTAAGAAACAAAATGCAAGAAAACTTGCTTAAAATGCAATATTATGCGAAATTCTGAGATATGAAGGCCAAATCACATATCGTGATACTACATGAAATAGTATCGAAATATTGGTAAAAATGAATATATTTACGTAATATCAAACTACATGATTAACGTGAAAAAGTCAATATTTAACCATATTTGAGGATTTTAACTTCAAATCATAGAGCGAGGATTCGTATTATTTAGATCCAAGAAAAGACATATGACAATGTTGTTTCCAATACAAATGATAAAAATCAATGTGTTTTCATTAGAATTAACTAAACTGTTCCTGATTTTCCGTTTATATTACCGATGGAAGATGTACACGAAAAACGCTCTAATCCGACTGAAACGTCGATATATGCAAAAAGAACAGAACTTCTCTCCTTTTCAATATCTTACTCAGTATTTTAATGAGAACCAAATAGATGATTGAAAATGAAGTATTTAAGTTTATTATCTAATCAATTATGTGTTTGCATCATCTATATCGTATATTTAATGAATTATTAACAATAAACTGAAAATTCACAAAAGCGTGGAAAAACGGCAAAATATTGCCTAATTCGATGATATTTTGTTTAAATCACATAAAGGAAAAGGGGATGATAAACGTCAAAATATTGCTAAATTTGATGATTTTTCGTACGAAACAAAATGCAAGAAAACTTGCTTAAAATGCAATATTATGCAAAATTTTGATATTTGAATGCCAAATCACATATCGTGATACAACATGAAATAGTATCGAACTATTGGTAAAAACGAATATATTTACGTAGTATCAAACTACATGAAAAACATGAAAAAGGTCACTATTTAACCATATTTGATGATTTTAACTTCAAATCATTTAGCGAGGTTTCGTATTATTTAGATCCAAGAAAAGACATATGACAATGTTGTTTCCAATACAAATGATAAAAATCAATGTGTTTTCATTAGAATTAACTAAAATGTTCCTGATTTTCCGTTTATATTACCGATAGAAGATGTACACGAAAACCGCCCTATTCTGGCTGAAACGTCGATATATGCAATAAAAACAGAACTTCTCCCCTTTTCAATATCTTACTCAGTATTTTAACGAGAAACAAATAGTTGATTGAAAATGAAGTATTTAAGGTTATTATCTAATCAATTATGTGTTTGCATCATTTTTATCATATAAATAATGAATTAATACCCATAAACTTAAAATTCACAAAAACGTGGAAAACGGCAAAATATTACCTAATTCGACGATATTTTGTTTAAATTACATAAAGGAAAAGGAGTTGATAAACGTCAAAATATTGCTAAATTCGATGATTTTTCGTACGAAACAAAATGCAAGAAAACTTGCTTAAAATGCAATATTATGCGAAATTCTGAGATTTGAAGGCCAAATCACATATCGTGATACTACATGAAATAGTATCGAAATATTGGTAAAAATGAATATATTTACGTAATATCAAACTACATGATTAACGTGAAAAAGTCACTATTTTACTATATTTGAGGATTTTAACTTCAAATCATAGAGCGAGGTTTCGTATTATTTAGATCCAAGAAAAAACATATGACAATGTTGTTTCCAATACAAATGATAAAAACCAATGTGTTCTCATTAGAATTAACTAAAATGTTGTTGATTTTCCGTTTATATTACCGATGGAAGATGTACACGTAAAACCGCTCCAATCCGGCTGAAACGTCGATATATGCAATAAAAACCGAACTTCTCCCCTTTTCAATATCCTACTCAGTATTTTAACGAGAAACAAATGGTTGATTGAAAATGAAGTATTTATGGTTAATTTCTAATCCATTATGTGTTTGCATCATTTTTATCGTATATTTAATGAATTAATAACAATAAACTGAAAATTCAGAAAAACGTGGAAAATGGAAAATTATTGCCTAATTCGATGATAATTTGTTTAAATCACATAAAGGAAAAGGGGATGATGAACGTGAAAATATTGCTAAATTCGATGATTTCTCGTACGAAACAAAATGCAAGAAAACTTGCTTAAAATGCAATATTGTGCGAAATTCTGATATATTAAGGCCAAATCACAAGAAATGAAATAGTATCGAAATATTGGTAAAAATGAATATATTTACGTAAAATCACACTACATGAAAAACTTGAAAAAAGTCACTATTTTACAATATATGAGGATTTTAACTACAAATCATACAGCAAGGTTTCTTATTATTTAGATCCAAGAAAAGACATATGACAATGTTGTTTCCAATACAAATGATAAAAATCAATGTGTTTTCATTATAATTAACTAAAATTTTCCTGATTTTCCGTTTATATTACCGATAGAAGATGTACACGAAAACCGCTCTATTCCGGCTGAAACGTCGATATATGAAATAAAATCAGAACTTCTCCCCTTTTCAATATCTTACTCAGTATTTTAACGAGAAACAAATAGTTGATTGAAAATGAAGTATTTAAGGTTATTATCTAATCAATTATGTGTTTGCATCATTTTTATCATACAAATAATGAATTAATACCCATAAACTGAAAATTCACAAAAACGTGGAAAACGGCAAAATATTACCTAATTCGATGATATTTTGTTTATATCACATAAAGGAAAAGGGGATGATAAACGTCAAAATATTGCTAAATTCGATGATTTTTCGTACGAAACAAAATGCAAGAAAACTTGCTTAAAATGCAATATTATGCGAAATTCTGAGATTTGAAGGCCAAATCACATATTGTGATACTACATGAAATAGTTTCGAAATATTGGTAAAAATGAATATATTTACGTAATATCAAACTACATGATTAACGTGAAAAAGTCACTATTTTACCATATTTGAGGATTTTAACTTCAAATCATAGAGCGAGGATTCGTATTATTTAGATCCAAGAAAAGACATATGACAATGTTGTTTCCAATACAAATGATAAAAATCAATGTGTTTTCATTAGAATTAACTAAACTGTTCCTGATTTTCCGTTTATATTACCGATGGAAGATGTACACGAAAAACGCTCTAATCCGACTGAAACGTCGATATATGCAATAAGAACAGAACTTCTCCCCTTTTCAATATCTTACTCAGTATTTTAACGAGAAACAAATAGTTGATTGAAAATGAAGTATTTAAGGTTATTATCTAATCAATTATGTGTTTGCATCATTTTTATCATATAAATAATGAATTAATACCCATAAACTGAAAATTCACAAAAACGTGGAAAACGGCAAAATATTACCTAGTTCGATGATATTTTGTTTAAATTACATAAAGGAAAAGGAGTTGATAAACGTCAAAATATTGCTAAATTCGATGATTTTTCGTACGAAACAAAATGCAGGAAAACTTGCTTAAAATGCAATATTATGCGAAATTCTGAGATTTGAAGGCCAAATCACATATCGTGATACTACATAAAATAGTATCGAAATATTGGTAAAAATGAATATATTTACGTAATATCAAACTACATGAAAAACGTGAAAAAGGTCACTATTTAACCATATTTGATGATTTTAACTTCAAATCATAGAGCGAGGTTTCGTATTATTTAGATCCAAGAAAAAACATATGACAATGTTGTTTCCAATACAAATGATAAAAATCAATGTGTTTTCATTAGAATTAACTAAAATGTTCCTAGATTTTCCGTTTATATTACCGATAGAAGATGTACACGAAAACCGCTCTATTCCGGCTGAAACGTCGATATATGCAATAAAAACAGAACTTCTCCCCTTTTCAATATCTTACTCAGTATTTTAACGAGAAACAAGTAGTTGATTGAAAATGAAGTATTTAAGGTTATTATCTAATCAATTATGTGTTTGCATCATTTTTATCATACAAATAATGAATTAATACCCATAAACTGAAAATTCACAAAAACGTGGAAATCGGCAAAATATTACCTAATTCGATGATATTTTGTTTAAATTACATAAAGGAAAAGGAGATGATAAACGTCAAAATATTGCTAAATTCGATGATTTTTCGTACGAAACAAAATGCAAGAAAACTTGCTTAAAATGCAATATTATGCGAAATTCTGAGAATTGAAGGCCAAATCACATATTGTGATACTACATGAAATAGTTTCGAAATATTGGTAAAAATGAATATATTTACGTAATATCAAACTACATGATTAACGTGAAAAAGCCACTATTTTACCATATTTGAGGATTTTAACTTCAAATCATAGAGCGAGGATTCGTATTATTTAGATCCAAGAAAAGACATATGACAATGTTGTTTCCAATACAAATGATAAAAATCAATGTGTTTTCATTAGAATTAACTAAACTGTTCCTGATTTTACGTTTATATTACCGATGGAAGATGTACACGGAAAACGCTCTAATTCGACTGAAACGTCGATATATGCAATAAGAACAGAACTTCTCCCCTTTTCAATATCTTACTCAGTATTTTAATGAGAAACAAATAGATGATTGAAAATGAAGTATTTAAGGTTATTATCTAATCAATTATGTGTTTGCATCATTTATATCGTATATTTAATGAATTATTAACAATAAACTGAAAATTCACAAAAGCGTGGAAAAACGGCAAAATATTGCCTAATTCGATGATATTTTGTTTAAATTACATAAAGGTAAAGGAGATGATAAACGTCAAAATATTGCTAAATTCGATTATTTTTCGTAAGAAACAAAATGCAAGAAAACTTGCTTAAAATGCAATATTATGCGAAATTCTGAGATATGAAGGCCAAATCACATATCGTGATACTACATGAAATAGTATCGAAATATTGGTAAAAATGAATATATTTACGTAATATCAAACTACATGATTAACGTGAAAAAGTCAATATTTAACCATATTTGAGGATTTTAACTTCAAATCATAGAGCGAGGATTCGTATTATTTAGATCCAAGAAAAGACATATGACAATGTTGTTTCCAATACAAATGATAAAAATCAATGTGTTTTCATTAGAATTAACTAAACTGTTCCTGATTTTCCGTTTATATTACCGATGGAAGATGTACACGAAAAACGCTCTAATCCGACTGAAACGTCGATATATGCAAAAAGAACAGAACTTCTCCCCTTTTCAATATCTTACTCATTATTTTAATGAGAACCAAATAGATGATTGAAAATGAAGTATTTAAGTTTATTATCTAATCAATTATGTGTTTGCATCATCTATATCGTATATTTAATGAATTATTAACAATAAACTGAAAATTCACAAAAGCGTGGAAAAACGGCAAAATATTGCCTAATTCGATGATATTTTGTTTAAATCACATAAAGGAAAAGGGGATGATAAACGTCAAAATATTGCTAAATTTGATGATTTTTCGTACGAAACAAAATTCAAGAAAACTTGCTTAAAATGCAATATTATGCAAAATTTTGATATTTGAATGCCAAATCACATATCGTGATACAACATGAAATAGTATCGAACTATTGGTAAAAACGAATATATTTACGTAGTATCAAACTACATGAAAAACATGAAAAAGGTCACTATTTAACCATATTTGATGATTTTAACTTCAAATCATTTAGCGAGGTTTCGTATTATTTAGATCCAAGAAAAGACATATGACAATGTTGTTTCCAATACAAATGATAAAAATCAATGTGTTTTCATTAGAATTAACTAAAATGTTCCTGATTTTCCGTTTATATTACCGATAGAAGATGTACACGAAAACCGCCCTATTCTGGCTGAAACGTCGATATATGCAATAAAAACAGAACTTCTCCCCTTTTCAATATCTTACTCAGTATTTTAACGAGAAACAAATAGTTGATTGAAAATGAAGTATTTAAGGTTATTATCTAATCAATTATGTGTTTGCATCATTTTTATCATATAAATAATGAATTAATACCCATAAACTGAAAATTCACAAATACGTGGAAAACGGCAAAATATTACCTAATTCGACGATATTTTGTTTAAATTACATAAAGGAAAAGGAGTTGATAAACGTCAAAATATTGCTAAATTCGATGATTTTTCGTACGAAACAAAATGCAAGAAAACTTGCTTAAAATGCAATATTATGCGAAATTCTGAGATTTGAAGGCCAAATCACATATCGTGATACTACATGAAATAGTATCGAAATATTGGTAAAAATGAATATATTTACGTAATATCAAACTACATGATTAACGTGAAAAAGTCACTATTTTACTATATTTGAGGATTTTAACTTCAAATCATAGAGCGAGGATTAGTATTATTTAGATCCAAAAAAAGACATATGACAATGTTGTTTCCAATACAAATGATAAAACTCAATGTGTTTTCATTAGAATTAACTAAACTGTTCCTGATTTTCCGTTTATATTACCGATGGAAGATGTACACGAAAAACGCTCTAATCCGACTGAAACGTCGATATATGCAATAAGAACAGAACTTCTCCCCTTTTCAATATCTTACTCATTATTTTAATGAGAAACAAATAGATGATTGAAAATGAAGTATTTAAGGTTATTATCTAATCAATTATGTGTTTGCATCATTTATATCGTATATTTAATGAATTATTAACAATAAACTGAAAATTCACAAAAGCGTGGAAAAACGGCAAAATATTGCCTAATTCGATGATATTTTGTTTAAATCACATAAAGGAAAAGGGGATGATAAACGTCAAAATATTGCTAAATTTGATGATTTTTCATACGAAACAAAATGCAAGAAATGTAACAGTGCAAGTATTTGGCACTCTTTCATGTATAATTGTGGGTGTGTGTATGTGTGCGTGCGTGTGTGTGTGTGTGTTGGCAAGGAGGCGCGCGGTATGAGGGAGGGTGACCGTCCTGGCTAGTACTCTTGAACAAAGAGGTGCCTTGTGTACTGCAGGACCTGCCTGGGTCCTATAAGGGTTAGTTTTGCTTCTCAGGCCTTATTTGGGCATGAGGAAGAGAGTACACAGCTTTCCTCACGTTGGGGAGGGCTGGGAGATTCAGTAAGCGACCGCCTTACAGAGAGAGAAGGTGACCAGCCAGTCTTCCTCACCCTGACGGGTGACACCCCCAGGCACCCTCAGGGTGTTTCCGTCTGAGTTGTGAGGTAAGAGTGTCAGTAATGCATTGTCTTGATTGGGTGTCTTAGTGGTGACGAGCTAGTGGAGTCTGAACCATTTAGCCATGTATGGTGTGCGCGTGTATGGAGTGGGTGATCCCCCCCCCCCTTTTTCTTTTGTCAATATTGTGTTAAATAATAGAATGTCAGTGTTAAATATCAATTACTGGAATTTGGAATAATGAAATAATTTGGTAATAAACATCTCTGTGTAGAATAACAAACTTGACTTTTGTTTAGTCCTCTTTTTGAATCAATGTCCACTCCAGTAAGAGTTAAGGCTAGAGAGATATCTTGATGAACACGTGAGAGATAACTAAATTAAGCAGTGTTCCTGTCGCATTGTTTAAGTGGAAGTGAATTTAGATTCAATGACAGGTGGTGGCAGCAAACATCAGAACATCTTGGAATATCAGTATAGCATAACATCATAGATAGAGTAGAATAAAATCAGCCCACTTCCCCTACCCTTCTTATTCCTCCTACATCACTCTACTCCTCCTTCATTCTCTCCCCTCTGCCTCCCTGCTTCCCGTTCGCTTCCCGTTTTCTATTCCCGCTCGCCTCTCTCTACCTCAGTTCCTGCTCGCCCCTCCCCCATGTTCTATCCACTTATCCCCTCTCTTCATCCCTCCTCCTCTTTCTCCTCCTCTCTCCTTCTACCTGTACTTCACTTATACTAATTTCCCGATCAACTTTCCCCCCCTCCCGTTACAATGGTGCCAGCGGTTTAGGATAGTAATTATCCTCGACTCACGTGTCTTGTGAGCTCGGACCAGCTACTAGTAGAGAAACTTAGTGACTAGAAAATTGGCGATTTTCGCGATTGTAATTTGGCGATTTTTATATTGGCGATTTTCATTTTAATTCGCGAGTTTGGCGATTTTGTTAACATTACGCGTGCCATTCATTAAAATGTAGAGTAATTTTCATGGAAATTAAAGAATCGTTATAAGTTTTTGGTTAAACTTAGTGGTAATTTTGAGATTATCATTCTGTAAGAGGCTGCTTGTGTATGAAGCAGTCTAGTGAGGCGGTGTTGGTGACACTGGCCTTGCTGTGTGTACTAGTGTATATAATTAAGTGTAGGGAATAAGCGTAGGACTAAGCGGGCTCGCGATTTCGTTGCTCGGAGCCACACGTATTTTAAGTGTTATGATTAGTGCGACATACGGGAAACTAGAGAAAGTTTGGGGTATGCGCTTCGCTCTGAAATCTATGGACAGAAATTAGTTCTCGTTTCTCTTCATAGCTTCCAGGGGTGTACAACCCAGTTATAGGTTGTACAGCAATCTGTTCGGCAGGTTGTCTGGGAAATTATCAGTGAAGGACGCTTACTGATACATTTCTGAGGTACATGGAGTTTCCTCCAGTTCTAGATCTTAACGATAAGGCCGCAGACGGTGCTTCGTCACCTAGAGTGTAGCTGAGTTATCATCATAGAGGGGGTCATGTTGGCAGCGAGACTGACCTCAAAAATTCTGGTCGTGAATTGTGCCTTAGGGAGGACGGCTGCTAGTGTTGGATGTTTTTCCCCAAGGGCGGGTCAGACGTAGTTAGTAGGCGTAGCTTACCGAGGAACAATCGTAGTTTTAATCACCACGAGAGTTAATCTTAAATTGAATTAGAATCGTCTCTAGATTAACCATCTAGCATTAGAAACCTAGAAATTGAATGTCAGGCTAAGATTTTTCATAGTGTAAGGGATTTATTGTGTATTTTGTTAAATGTGGGAGAAGTTCAGAGCTAGAGGTGTAGCTTTTATGGAGTTAATTTTCATTATGTTAGGTTTTAAAGATCAGTCAGTCCAGTGCTCGACTATACATGGCTTGGGGAAGACTATGCTCGTGTTAGCACATTTTACTATTGACACCTGGTCCTGGACAGCATACTGTGGCTCTTACACTCTTTTCTCAGGTTGGAGTGGAGGAGTTATGTTTGAAGACTCCCAGGGGAAGACGAGAGTGTTGACTACCAACAACCTCCGCGACCACCAGGGCGGAGCAGTACTCTCTCTCAAGGTCATCCCTCATGCAGACGTCCACCACCCAGCTGTGGACCAGTGGTGGGACACTACAGGTCCAGACGGACCCCGGGACGACCCTCGGGTCGTTCCCCACACAGAGGCTTCAAGAGTGACACCTTCAGTCACGCCTCAAGTACGACCCCAGTCTGCACTCATGGAGGATAAGCCTCTCAGGCTGTCCTCAGTAAACCCCAATATCACCGGGGTACCCAAAATTGGACCCCAGATGACGATGTGCCACTATCATCAGGACCCCAGCGGTCCCCAGGTTGTCTTGCCAGCGACCCCACTGGTTGCGGAAGAAGAACAACGACCCCAGTCCGGTCCATTACCATCGGTCCATCAACAACGGACCCCGGTGGACCCCATGTTGCCTATCATCATCGCCCGGCAACCTCCAGTGGACCCCAAGCTGACTACGGTGGACTCTGGTTGTCTGTTTTTATTTACGACCTCGTTGGACCCCTTGTTGCCGGTTACCAACTCCAAGCGACCCCATTGGACCCCAGTGGACCCCCATGTTGTCCTGTCGACGACCCCACTGGATGAAGGAGAAAGAAGGAAGAAGAAAGAAGAGAGAAGAAAGAAGGAAGAAAGAAGAAGATGCATGGACCACCGTATACGACCAGCCTGTGACGGTTGGCGCCCGGCCCCTAGTGATGGTCATTGGTCACTAGCGGGGCCCAAGAAGATGCTCACACTTGGCACTTAGTCTGGTGCTTGGTGTTGGGAGCACTACACGCAAGGACGCTGTGTCAACACCAGCCCGGTTGCCTTCATTGGCTGCCACTTGCTGGCAGACACATCATCTTGTGGCCGTGTGTGAGACAGCGTGACAGTACAGACCGAAGACTCCGTCGAGGGATGTGGGCAGAAGGACGTCGCTGGAAGAGCAGCGCGGGTCTGTAGTTTGGGAGTGAAAATTGACGCCCCAATGGTCGCGCCAGGACCCCAAAAACGCTGGCCAGTAGATGCTCGGCGTGGGCTGACCCTGACGTGACGGGGGCTGCCGAGTAAGCGGTATAGTGCACCTAGTAGGCTCTTGGCTCTGACCCCGGTTAACAGCGTTGTTGTGGCGCCTGAAGGAGCAGCATCCGGAAGCGGATGAATCGGGAAGCATTGCTACGACCCTCATTCCTGCCTGCAAATTGTGTTTCCCAGTGCCACATCTTCAGAGACTTTTAAAAGACATTTTAGTCTACTGGAAAATACTGAAAAAAATTTTGTTTAAAAAATAGACCCAGTGAAAATTGAACTGAAATATTTTAGCTAGGATTTTGTCATTATTTCTTTTACTTAGGATATATTTTCTTGTATTTTTTTTTTTGCACCTTGTTGACATGTTTATTCTGACTTTTTATTTTATGTCTCCACTAAATGAAGTTTTCGAGTGTGATTCAATCTTGATTGGATCCCACTACAAAAAGCTTCATTTTGGGGGAGATAGGGGGATATGTAACAGTGCAAGTATTTTGCACTCTTTCATGTATAATTGTGAAGTATAATTGTGGGTGTGTGTATGTGTGCGTGCGTGTGTGTGTGTGTGTTGGCAAGGAGGCGCGCGGTACGAGGGAGGGTAACCGGCCTGGCTAGTACTCTTGAACAAAGAGGTGCCTTGTGTACTGCAGGACCCGCCTGGGTCCTATAAGGGTTAGTTTTGCTTCTCAGGCCTTATTTGGGCATGAGGAAGAGAGTACACAGCTTTCCCCACGTTGGGGAGGGCTGGGAGATTCAGTTAGCGACCGCCTTACAGAGAGAGAAGGTGACCAGCCAGTCTTCCTCACCCTGACGGGTGACACCCCCAGGCACCCTCAGGGTGTTTCCGTCTGAGTTGTGAGGTAAGAGTGTCAGTAATGCATTGTCTTGATTGGGTGTCTTAGTGTTGACGAGCTAGTGGAGTCTGAACCATTTAGCCATGTATGGTGTGGGCGTGTATGGAGAGGGTGATCCCCCCCCCCCCTTTTTCTTTGGTCAATATTATGTTAAATAATAGAATGTCAGTGTTAAATATCAATTACTGGAATTTGGAATAATGAAATAATTTGGTAATAAACATCTCTGTGTAGAATAACAAACTTGACTTTTGTTTAGTCCTCTTTTTGAATCAATGTCCACTCCAGTAAGAGTTAAGGCTGGAGAGATATCTTGATGAACACGTGAGACATAACTAAATTAAGCAGTGTTCCTGTCGCATTGTTTAAGTGGAAGTGAATTTAGATTCAATGACAGGTGGTGGCAGCAAACATCAGAACATCTTGGAATATCAGTATAGCATAACATCATAGATAGAGTAGAATAAAATCAGCCCACTCCCCCTACCCTTCTTATTCCTCCTACATCACTCTACTCCACCTCCTTCATTCTCTCCCCTCTGCCTCCCTGCTTCCCGTTTTCTATTCCCGCTCGCCTCTCTCTACCTCAGTTCCTGCTCGCCCCTCCCCCATGTTCTATCCACCCATCCCCTCTCTTCATCCCTCCTCCTCTTTCTCCTCCTCTCTCCTTCTACCTGTACTTCACTTATACTAATTTCCCGATCAACCCCCTCCCCCCGTTACAGAAAACTTGCTTAAAATGCAATATTATGCGAAATTTTGATATTTGAAGGCCAAATCACATATCGTGATACAACATGAAATAGTATCGAACTATTGGTAAAAATGAATATATTTACGTAATATTAAACTACATGAAAAACGTGAAAAAGTCACTATTTAACCATATTTGAGGATTTTAACTCCAAATCATAGAGCGAGGTTTCGTATTATTTAGATCCACGAAAAGACATATGACAATGTTGTTTCCAATACAAATGATAAAAACCAATGTGTTTTCATTAGAATTAACTAAAATGTTCCTGATTTTCCGTTTATATTACCGATGGAAGATGTACACGAAAACATGTCTATTCCGGCTGAAACGTCGATATATGCAATAAAAACAGAACTTCTCCCCTTTTCAATATCTTACTCAGTATTTTAACGAGAAACAAATAGTTGATTGAAAATGAAGTATTTAAGGTTATTATCTAATCAATTATGTGTTTGCATCATTTTTATCGTATATATGATGAATTAATACCCACACAACCCATCTTGAACTAACCTACCTCAACCTATCCTATTTTACCTTAAAATTAGGTTAGGTTAAGTTCACTAACTTAGGTTAACCTAACCAAATCTTACACACATGAACCCCATGTTACTTAATGTACTCTTCCTTACCCTATTATAATCTATTCTAACTTATCTGACTAGTGACTTATCCCCAAACATAATTCGACTCACAAACTCAAACTCACTCTCTTGACTGAACCACACACTTTTCCTTGAACAGCAACACTTTGATACCACCATTAACACAGCTCCTCATCCTTACCATCATGAGTCCATATCCACTCATATTTAATTTTCTCATTATTCTCACACAAATAGAAGACATCAATAATTTCCAATCTCTGCCAAATTATAAACATTGATGTCCCACTGTGAGTGTCACATCTTTCAAAATCACCACTCTTGCAATGAACGGGAGGAAAAACCTTCATGCAAACTGCACGTATCGCGAAAAAGAAGAAGAAACGGTATCTGCCAATCTTTTAACCAATTCAAAACTCTATTTATATCGTCTTGAAGTGATAGTGAGTATTTTTCCGTGTTTATCTCCCTCCCGATTTTCGTATCATCGACAAATTTCCAAATAATGCTGCTCATACCTGAACCTAAATCATTTCAATAATAAAACAAGAGGTCCCAGGAAAGAGTCGTGAGGCACTCCATTTTCAGCATTTTCCATTCTGACTTAACTCCACTTATTCTAACTCTTTGTTTTCTTTTCAACAGTCTTGCCCTAATCCAACTTAATATAGTGCCCCCAGTACCACGCGCTTCTATTTTTTAATCAATATTTCATGTGGCACTGTATCAAAAGCTTTTCTAAAGTCAAGGTTTACAACGTAACAAACCTTCCCACTATACACTGCCTCAACTATGCTGGAATACACCATTGTTGATGGTGTAAGGCATACAGAGGTCATTGTTGATGATGTAAGGCCATACAATGGTCATTGTTGATGGTGTAAGGCAGTACAGTGGTCATTGTTGACGGTGTAAGGCAGTACAGTGGTCATTGTTGATGGTATAAGGCAGTACAGTGGTCATTGTTGAAGGTGTAAGGCAGTACAGTGATCATTGTTGATGGTGTAAGGCAGTACAGTGGTCATTGTTGATGGTGTAAGGTAGTACAGTGGTCATTGTTGATGGTGTAAGGAAGTACAGTGGTCATTGTTGAAGGTGTAAGACAGTACAGTGGTCATTGTTGATGGTGTAAGGAAGTACAGTGGTCATTGTTGAAGGTGTAAGACAGTACAGTGGTCATTGTTGATGGTGTAAGACAGTACAGTGGTCATTGTTGATAGTGTAAGGAAGTACAGTGGTCATTGTTGAAGGTGTAAGACAGTACAGTGGTCATTGTTGAAGGTGTAAGGCAGTACAGTGGTCATTGTTGATGGTGTAAGGCAGTACAGTGGTCATTGTTGATGGTGTAAGACAGTACAGTGGTCATTGTTGATGGTGTAAGGCAGTACAGTGGTCATTGTTGATGGTGTGTGACAGTACAGTGGTCATTGTTAATGGTGTAAGGAAGTACAGTGGTCATTGTTGAAGGTGTAAGACAGTACAGTGGTCATTGTTGATGGTGTAAGGAAGTACAGTGGTCATTGTTGAAGGTGTAAGGCAGTACAGTGGTCATTGTTGAAGGTGTAAGACAGTACAGTGGTTATTGTTGATGGTGTAAGGAAGTACAGTGGTCATTGATGATGGTGTAAGGTGGTACCGGTCTCATTCTTGGACGGTCAGGGATTGAACGCTGAAGTGCAAGAAGCGAGACCGTCGCTCTACCGTCCAGTCCGAGAATATTAGATAGTTCATTGCTGTTATGTAGTAGATCAATCCGAAACAAAAAGTAATCCTCATTATTATTATTACACTTTTCATTTCATGTGTCTCACCTGTACTTTACATGTTAGTGCAAGTGTTATAGCCTAACTTGTTGGCAGGTAAGCTTGTTATCCATGAAAAGTCAAAGAGAACTGTACCAACTACAAGACACCACAGATACCTTGCATGCTCTGGCTTCCCCAATAGACTTTTTTACCCGTTACACTAACCCATTATACGGTTACAATAAAACTAACACACATTATACTGTAGTTTATTTATAACCACCAATTGTTATATAAGCTATATGTACAGTTAAAGGCTCGCTACGTGCATGGATAAACACCTATTAGGGTAAATATTAAAAAGCAGTCCACTTTAAAATTAAAATAAATTAAATTAAATTAAATAATGTAAATCCTGCATTCTCGCAGTGTTCAGTGGGAGACGATAGCGCGGGTGGGAGGAGGGTGGCGTGGGGGAACCTTCCCGTTATCCAGTGTAATCCTCACCATCCTCTGGCGGCGCTCTTTTACTTCATTTTTTTTGTCCTTATTTTTACGTTGTAACACCTTTGTCTCACGTTTGCCGAGGGCGAGAGCAGCAAGTTGTTTCTGTGCGTCGAGTACTGTGTATTGCTGCTCAACTGCAGCATACCTCTCCCACTCCCCAGGCCTCATTGTGTATACTTCAAACACCCTGGGAGAGCCCGAGGACACGCAGACTGTCACTGGAAGACACCTCATTTTTTCTGCCTTAGGAGGGACTGGAACCCTGTCGCTCTATCTACTTGGTCACGGGAGAGTATAATTATTATGATTCCTACTTAGCCATACCATCCAGCACTACTACCCAAAATTATATCCTAGATAACACAAAATATAGTTAACTGGTAATATAGTAATACTAACCAGTCATTGTGCGAGGCTATGGGTGGGAATAGTGGTTTTTGTTGTGATGGTGTAAATGGTCACCATCGGGGAGTGAAGGGGGGGGGGAAATGATAGTGGTGGTGAAGATTGATGAAGATTAAGCCACCCAAGAGGTGGCACGCGCATGACCAGCCCGCAAGTAGTGGTGGTGATGGTGTTACCCGAACTACAGTACATAATCGTTTTTGTTTTTTTAACTTTTTGTACCGATGATGATGCTGGGAATCATTACCAGGCATTTCCATGTTGGAATAGTCATCATGATTATGTCCGGAGTGTAATACTTATGATAACTATGCTGAGAGTGTAATAGTCATGATGACTATGTTGGGAGTGTAGTAGTTGTGACGACGATGTTGGGAGTGTAATAGTCATGACGACTATGATTGGGGTGTAATAGTAATGATGACGCTGTCGGGAGAGTAATAGTCATGATAACGACGTTGGGAGACTAATAGTCATGATGACGATGTTGGGAGAGTAATAGTAATGATGACGATGTTCGGAGAGGAATAGTCATGATGACGATGTTTGAAGTGTAATAGTCATGACGACGATAATGGGAGTGTAATATTCATGATGACGATGTAATAGTCATGATGACGACGTTCGGAGAGGAATAGTCATGATGACTATGTTGGGAGTGTTATTGTCATGATGACGATGTTTCGAGTGTAATAGTAATGATGACTATGTTGGGAGAGTAATTGTCATGAAGACGATGTTGGGAGTTTAATAGTCATGATGACTATGATGGGATTGTAATAGTCATGATGACTATGATGGAGGTGTAACAGTACTGATGACGATGTTGGGAGAGTAATAGTTATGACGACGATGTTGGGAGTGTAATAGTCATGACGACTATGATGAAGGTGTAATAGTACTGATAACGATGTTGGGAGAGTAATAGTCATGATAACGACGATGAGAGAGAAATAGTCAAGATGACTATGTTGGGAGTGTAATAGTAATGATGACTATGTTGGGACTGTAATAGTCATGACAACGATGTTGGGAGTGTAATATTCATGATGACGATGTAATTGTCAAGATGACGATGTGATTGTCATGATGCCAATGTTGGGAGTGTAATAGTCATGATGACTTTCTTGGGTGTGCAATAGTCTTGATGACGATATGGGGAGTGTAATAGTCATGATGACTATATTGAGAAAGTTATTGTCTTGATGACGATGTTGGGAGTGTAATAGTAATGATGACTATGTTCGGGGTGTAATAGTCATGATGACTATGTTGGGAGTGTAATAGTCATGATCACGATGTTGGGAGTATAATAGTCATGATGACTATGTTGGGGGTGTAATCTTTAGGTGTGTGTAATTGGGTGTCATCCCAATAGTCATGATCACGATGTTGGGAGTGTAATAGTCATGCCGACTATGACGGAGGTGTCATAGTACTGATGACAATATTGGGAGAGTAATAGTCGTGATGACGACGTTTGGAGAGAAATAGTCATGATGACGATGATAGGAGTATAATAGTCATGATGACTATGTTGGGAGTGTAATAGCCTTGATCACGATGTTGGGAGTGTAATAGTCATGATGACTTTGTTGGGTGTGCAATAGTCTTGATGACGATGTTGGAAGTATAAGTCATGACAACTATCTTGGCAGTATAATTGTCATGATGACGATGTTGGGAGAGTAATAGTAACGATGACGATATTCGAAGAGTAATAGTCGTGATGACTATGTTGGGAGTGTAATAGTCATGACGACAATGTTGGGAGTGTAATAATCATGATGACGATGTAATAGTCATGATGACGATGTAATAGTCATGATGACGATCTTGGGAGCGTAACAGTATTGATGACTATGTTGGGAGTGTAGAAGTCTTGATCACGATGTTGGGAGTGTAATAGTAATGATGACAATGTTGGGGGTGTAATAGTCATGACGACGATGATGGGAGTATAATAGTCATGATGACTATGTTGGGGGTGTAATAGTCATGACGAATATGTTGGCAGTGTAATTGTCATGATGACGATGTTGGGGGGAGTTATAGTCATGACGACTATGTTTAAGGTGTAATAGTCATTATGAGGATGATTGGTGTATAATAGTCATGATGACTATGTTGGGGGGGTGTAATTGTCATGATGGTGATGTTGGGAGTGTAATAGTCATGATGACGATGTTGGGGGAAATAATAGTCATGATGACGATGTTGGGAGAGTAATAGTAATGATGACGATGTTCGGAGAGTAATACCCTGGAAACACAAACCGTAACTGTCTCTATTTACCGCTTGTTACAACTTGTAATAAAGTTGTTACTTCTTGGCTTAAAGTGTTTATGACGTATAAGAACGTTGTTACAACTTGCTAAATTGGTTGTTATAACTGGTTAGGAGGTGTTAAAACTTGTTCGAACGTTGTACCAACGTCGTAGTTTCGGTGTGTGTTTGGCGGGTAGTCATGATGACTATGTTGGGAATGTTATAGTCATGATGACGATGTTGGGAGTGTAATAGTCATGATGACTGTGTTGGGGGTGTTATCGTCACGATGACGATCTTGGAAGTGTAATTGTCATGCCGACTATGTTGCGAGTGTAATAGTCATGACAACTATTATGGGGGTGTAATAGTACTGATGACGATGTTGGGAGTGTAATAGTCATGATGACTATGATAGACGTGTAATAGTCATGATGACTATGTTGGGAGAGTAATTCTCATGACGACGATGTTGGGAGTGTAATAGTCATGATGACTTTGTTGGGAGTGTAAGAGTCATGATGACTGTAATGTTAATGTAATAGTCATGATGACTATGTTAAGGTTTTATAGTCATGATGACGATCTTGGGAGTGTAATAGTTATGACGACGATGTTGGGAGTGTAATAGTCACGATGACGACGATGGAAGAGTAATAGTCATGATGACTGTGATGGGAGTGTTATAGTCATGATGACGGTGATGGGAATGTAATAGTCATGTTGACTATGATGGGAGTGTAATAGTCATGATGACGGTGATGGGAATGTAATAGTCATGATGACTATGATGGGAATGTAATAGTCATGATGACTGTGATGGGAATGTAATAGTCATGTTGACTATGATGGAAGTGTAATAGTCATGATGACTATGTTGAGGTTTTATAGTCATGATGACGATGTTGGGAGTGTAATAGTCATGACGACCATGATGGGGGTGTAATAGTACTGATGATGATGTTGGGAGAGTAATAGTCATGATGACGACGTTGGAAGAGTAATAGTCATGATGACTATGATGGGAGTGTTATTGTCATGATAACGATGTTGGGTGTGTAATGGTAATGATGACTATGTTGGGGGTGTAATAGTCATGATGACGATGTTGGCAGTGTAATTGTCATGATGACGATGTTGGGGGAGTCATAGTCATGATAACGATGTTGGAAGAGTTATAGTTATGATGACTATGATGGGAGTGTAATAGTAATAATGACTATGTTGGGAGTGTAATGTTCATGATGACGATGTTGGGAGTGTAATAGTCTTGATCACTATGTTGGGAGTGTAATAGTCATGATGACTTTGTTTGGTTTGCAAGAGCCTTGAGAACGATGTTGGGAGTGTAATAGTCATGATGACGATGTTGGGGGGAATAATAGTCATGATGACGATGTTGGAAGAGTAATAGTAATGATGACGATGTTCGGAGAGTAATAGTCATGATGACTATGTTGGGAATGTTATTGTCATGATGACGATGTTGGGGGTGTAATCGTCACAATGACGATCTTGGAAGTGTAATTGTCATGCCGACTATGATGGGGGTGTAATAGTAATGATGACTATGTTGGAGTGTAATAGGCATGATCACGATGTTGGGAGTGTAATATTCATGATGACGATGTAATAGTCATGATGCCGATATTGGGAGTGTAACAGTCATTATGACTATGTTGGGAGTGTAATAGTCTTGATCACGATGTTGGGAGTGTAATAGTCATGATGACTGTGTTGGAAGTGTAATAGTCACTATGACGATGTTGGGAGTGTAATAGTCATGATGACTTTGTTAGGTGTGCATTAGTCTTGAGAACGATGTAGGGAGTGTAATAGTCATGACGACTATGTTGGCAGTGTAATTGTCATGTTGACGATGTTCGGGGAGTAATAGTCATGATGACGATGTTGGGAGAGTAAATGTCATGATGACTATGTTGGGAGTGTTATTGTCATGATGACGATGTTGGGAGTGTAATAGTAATGATGACTATGTTGAGGGTGTAATAGTACTGATGACGATGTTGGGAGAGTAATAGTCATGATGATGACGTTGGGAGAGAAATAGTCATGATGACTATGATGGGAGTGTTATAGTCATGATGACGATGTTGGGAGTATAATAGTCATGATGACTGTGTTGGGGGTGTAATCGTCATGATTACGATGTTGGAAGTGTAATAGTCATGATGACTATGTTGGCAGTGTAATTGTCATGATGACGATGTTGGGGGAGTGTTAGTCATGATGACGATGTTGGAGGAGTAATAGTTATGATGACTATGATAGGAGTGTTATAGTCATGATGACGATGTTGGGAGTGTAATAGTAATAATATCTATGTTGGAGGTGTAATATTCATGATGACGATGTAATAGTCATCATGCTGATGTTGGGAGTGTAACAGTCATGATGACTATGTTGGGAGAGTAATAGGCTTGTTAACGATGTTGGGAGTGTAATAGTCATGATGACTATGTTGGCATCGTAATTGTTATGATGACGATGTTGGGGGAATAATAGTCATGATGACAATGTTGGGAGAGTAATGGTAATGATGACGGTGTTCGGAGAGGAAGTCATGATGACTATGTTGGGATTGTTATTGTCATTATGACGTTGTTGGGAGTGTAATAGTAATGATGACTATGTTGGGGGGTGTAATAGTCATGACGACGGTGTTGGGAGTATAATAGTCATGATGACTATGTTGGGGGTGTAATAGTCATGATGACGATGTTGGAACTGTAATAGTCATGACGACTATGATGGGGGTGTAATAGTACTGATGACGATGTTGGGAGAGCAATAGTCATGATGATGACATTGGGAGAGAAATAGTCATGATGACTATAATGGGAGTGTTATAGGCATGATGACGATGTTGGGAGTGTAATAGTAATGATGACTATGTTGGGGGTGTAATTGTCATGATAACGATGTTTGGAGTGTAATAATCATGATGACTATGTTGGCAATGTAATTGTTATGATGACGATGTTGGGGGAAATAATAGTCATGATGACGATGTTGGAAGAGTAATAGTCATGATGATGACTATGTTGGGAGTGTTATTGTCATGATGACGATGTAGGGAGAGCAATAGTAATGTTAACTATGTTGGAGTGTAATAGGCATGATGACGATGTTGGGAGTGTAATAGTCAATTTGACTGTGTTGGAAGTGTAATAGTCACGATGACGACGTTGGAAGTGTAATATTCATGATGACGATGTAATAGTCATGATGCCGATGGGAGTGTAATAGTTGGGAGTGTAATAGTCATGACGACTATGTTGGCAGTGTTATTGTCATGTTGACGATGTTCGGGGAGTAATTGTCATGATGACGATGTTGGGAAAGTAATAGTTATGACGACTATGATGGGGGTGTAATAGTACTGATGACTATGTTGAGAGAGTAATAGTCAGGATGATGACGTTGGGAGAGAAATAGCCATGATGACTATGATGAGAGTGTTATAGTCATGATGACGATGTTGGGAGTGTAAAAGTAATGATGACTATGTTGGGGGTGTAATAGTCATGATGACGATGTTGGGAGTGTAATAATCATGATGACTATGTTGGGGGAGTATTAGTCATGATGGCGATGTTGGAAGAGTAATAGTTATGATGACTATGATGGGAGTGTTATAGTCATGATGACGATGTTGGAAGTGTAATAGTCTTGATCCCGATGTTGGGAGTGTAATAGTCTTGATCACGATGTTGGGAGTGTAATAGTCTTGATCACGATGTTGGGAGTGTAATAGTCATGATGACTTTGTTAGGTGTGCAATAGTCTTGAGAACGATGTTGGGAGTGTAATAGTCATGATGACGATGTTGGGGGGAATAATAGTCATGATGACGATGCTGGGAGAGTAATAGTAATGATGACGATGTTCGGAGAGTAATAGTCATGATGACTGTGTTGGGGGTGTGATCGTCACGATGACGATCTTGGAAGTGTAATAGTCATGATGCCGATATTGGGAGTGTAACAGTATTTATATATTTACGTCAAAATATTGCTAAATTCGATGCTTTTTCGTACGAAAGAAAATGCAAGAAAACTTGCTTAAAATGCAATATTACGCGAAATTCTGAGATTTGAAGGCCAAATCACATATCGTGATACTACATGAAATAGTATCGAAATATTGGTAAAAATTAATATATTTACGTAATATCTACCGTAATATTTACGTATTACGTAAATGAATGTATTTACGTAATATTAATACCCAAATTGCTACATGAAAAACGTGGAAAAAGTCACTATTTTACCATATTTGAGGATTTTAACTTCAAATCATAGAGCGAGGTTTCGTATTATTTAGATCCAATAAAAGACATATGACAATGTTGTTTCCAATACAAATGATAAAACCAATGTGTTTTCATTAAAATTAACTAAAATGTTCCTGATTTTCTGTTTATATTACTGATGGAAGATGTACACGTAAAACCGCTATAATCCGGCTGAAACATCGATATATGCAATAAAAACCGAACTTCTCCCCTTTTCAATATCCTACTCAGTATTTTAATGAGAAACAAATGGTTGATTGAAAATGAAGTATTTAAATGTAATTTTTAATCAATTATGTGTTTGCATCATTTTTATCGTATATTTAATGAATTAATAACAATAAACTGAAAATTGACAAAAACGTGGAAAAACGGCAAAATATTGCCTAATTCGATGATATTTTGTTTATATCACATAAAGGAAAAGGGGATGATAAATGTCAAAATATTGCTAAATTCGATGATTTTTCGTACGAAACAAAATGCAAGAAAATTTGCTTAAAATGCAATATTATGCGAAATTCTGATATATGGCGGCCAAATCACATATCGTGATACAACATGAAACAGTATCGAAATATTGGTAAAAACGAATATATTTACGTCAAATCACACTACATGAAAAACTTGAAAAAATTCACTATTTTACCATATATGAAGATTTTAACTACTAATCATAGAGCGAGGTTTCGTATTATTTAGATCCACGAAAAGACATATGACAATGTTGTTTCCAGTACACATGATGAAAATCAATGTGTTTTCACTAGAATTAACTAAAATGTTCCTGATTTTCCGTTTATATTACCTATGGAAGATGTACACGAAAACATCTCTATTCCGGCTGAAACGTCGATATATGCAAAAAAAACAGAACTTCTCCCCTTTTCAATATCTTTCTCAGTATTTTAAAAATAAACAAATAGATGATTGAAAATTAAGTATTTAAGGTTATTATCTAATCAATTATGTGTTTGCATCATATTTATCGTATATATAATGAATTAATACCTATAGACTGAAAATTCACAAAAACGTGGAAAAACGGAAAATTTTGCTTAATTCGATGATATATTGTTTAAATTACATAAAGGAAAAGGAGATGATAAACGTCAAAATATTGCTAAATTCGATGATTTTTCGAACGAAACAAAATGCAAGAAAACTTGCTTAAAATGCAATATTATGCAAAATTCTGAGATTTGAAGGCCAAATCACAAATCGTGATACTACATGAAATAGTATCGAAATATTGGTAAAAATGAATATATTTACGTAATATCAAACTACATGAAAAACGTGAAAAAAGTCACTATTTTACCATATTTGAGGATTTTAATTTCAAATCATAGAGCGAGGTTTCGTATTATATAGATCCAAGAAATATGACAATGTTGTTTCTAATATAAATGATAAAAATCAATGTGTTTTCACTAGAATTAACTAAAATGTTCCTGATTTTCCGTTTATATTACCTATGGAAGATGTACACGAAAACATCTCTATTCCGGCTGAAACGTCGATATATGCAAAAAAAAAACAGAACTTCTCCCCTTTTCAATATCTTTCTCAGTATTTTAAAAATAAACAAATAGATGATTGAAAATTAAGTATTTAAGGTTATTATCTAATCAATTATGTGTTTGCATCATATTTATCGTATATATAATGAATTAATACCTATAGACTGAATATTCACAAAAACGTGGAAAAACGGAAAATTTTGCTTAATTCGATGATATATTGTTTAAATTACATAAAGGAAAAGGAGATGATAAACGTCAAAATATTGCTAAATTCGATGATTTTTCGAACGAAACAAAATGCAAGAAAATTTGCTTAAAATGCAATATTATGCAAAATTCTGAGATTTGAAGGCCAAATCACAAATCGTGATACTACATGAAATAGTATCGAAATATTGGTAAAAATGAATATATTTACGTAATATCAAACTACATGAAAAACGTGAAAAAAGTCACTATTTTACCATATTTGAGGATTTTAATTTCAAATCATAGAGCGAGGTTTCGTATTATATAGATCCAAGAAATATGACAATGTTGTTTCTAATATAAATGATAAAAATCAATGTGTTTTCACTAGAATTAACTAAAATGTTCCTGATTTTCTGTTTATATTACCTATGGAAGATGTACACGAAAACATCTCTATTCCGGCTGAAACGTCGATATATGCAAAAAAAACAGAACTTCTCCCCTTTTCAATATCTTTCTCAGTATTTTAACAAGAAACAAATAGATGATTGAAAATTAAGTATTTAAGGTTATTATCTAATCAATTATGTGTTTGCATCATTTTTATCGTATATATAATGTATTAATACCCATAGACTGAAAATTCACAAAAACGTGGAAAAACGGAAAATTTTACTTAATTCGATGAAATTTTTTTTAAATTACATAAAGGAAAAGGAGATGATAAACGTCAAAATATTGCTAAATTCGATGATTTTTCGAACAAAACAAAATGCAAGAAAACTTGCTTAAAATGCAATATTATGCAAAATTCGGAGATTTGAAGGCCAAATCACAAATCGTGATACTACATGAAATAGTATCGAAATATTGGTAAAAATTAATATATTTACGTAATATCAAACTACATGAAAAACGTGAAAAAAGTCACTATTTTTCCATATTTGAGGATTTTAACTTCAAATCATAGAGCGAGGTTTCGTATTATTTAGATCCAAGAAAAGACATGACAATGTTGTTTCCAATACAAATGATAATAAACAATGTGTTTTCCTTGATATTAACTAAAATGTTCCTGATTTTCCGTTTATATTATCGATGGAAGATGTACACGTAAAACCGCTCTAATCCGGCTGAAACGTCGATATATGCAATAAAAACCGAACTTCTCCCCTTTTCAATATCCTACTCAGTATTTTAACAAGAAACAAATAGATGATTGAAAATTAAGTATTTAAGGTTATTATCTAATCAATTATGTGTTTGCATCATTTTTATCGTATATATAATGAATTAATACCCATAAACTGAAAATTCACAAAAACGTAGAAAAACGGCAAAATATTGCCTAATTCGATGATATTTTGTTAAAATCACATAGAGGAAAAGGAGATGATAAACGTCAAAATATTGCTAAATTCGATGATTTTTCGTACGAAACAAAATGCAAGAAAACTTGCTTAAAATGCAATATTATGCGACATTCTGAGATATGAAGGCCAAATCACATATCGTGATACTACATGAAATAGTATCGAAATATTGGTAAAAATTAATATTTACGTAATATCAAACTACATGAAAAACGTGAAAAAGTCACTATTTTACCATATATGAGGATTTTAACTTCAAATCATAGAGCGAGGTTTCGTATTATTTAGATCCAAGAAAAGACATGACAATGTTGTTTCCAATACAAATGATAAAAAACAATGTGTTTTCCTTGAAATTAACTAAAATGTTCCTGATTTTCCGTTTATATTGCCGATGGAAGATGTACACGTAAAACCGCTCTAATCCGGCTGAAACGTCGATATATGCAATAAAAACCGAACTTCTCCCCCTTTTCAATAACCTACTCAGTAATTTACGAGAAACAAATGGTTGATTGAAAATGAAGTATTTAAGGATAATTTCTAATCAATTATGTGTTTGCACCATTTTTATCGTATATTTAATGAATTAATAACAATAAACTGAAAATTCACAAAAACGTGGAAAAACGGCAAAATATTGCCTAATTCGATGATATTTTGTTTAAATCACATAAAGGAAAAGAGGATGATGAACAGGAAAATATTGCTAAATTCGATGATTTTTCGTTCGAAACAAAATGCAAGAAAACTTGCTTAAAATGCAATATTATGCGAAATTCTGAGATTTGAAGGCCAAATCACATATCGTGATACTACATGAAATAGTATCGAAATATTGGTAAAAATGAATATATTTACGCAATATCAAACTACATGAAAAGCGTGAAAAAAGTCACTATTTAACTATATTTGAGGATTTTAACTTCAAATCAAAGAGCAAGGTTTCGTATTATTTAGATCCAAGAAAAGACATGACAATGTTGTTTCCAATACAAATGATAAAAATCAATGTGTTTTCATTAGCATTAACTAAAATGTTGTTGATTTTCCGTTTATATTACCGATGGAAGATGTACTCGAAAACATCTCTATTCCGGCTGAAACGTCGATATATGCAATAAAAACAGAACTTCTCCCCTTTTCAATATCTTACTCAGTATTTTACCGAGAAACAAATAGTTGATTGAAATGAAGTATTTAAGGTTATTATCTAATCAATTATGTGTTTGCATCATTTTTATCGTATATATAATGAATTAATACCCATAAACTGTAAATTCACAAAAACGTGGAAAAACGGCAAAATATTGTCTAATTCGATAATATTTTGTTTATATCACTTAGAGGAAAAGGGGATGATAAACGTCAAAATATTGCTAAATTCGATGATTTTTCGTACGAAACAAAATGCAAGAAAACTTGCTTAAAATGCAATATTATGCGAAATTCTGAGATTTGAAGGCCAAATCACATATCGTGTTACTACATGAAATAGTATCGAAATATTGGTAAAAATGAATATATTTACGTAATATCAAACTACATGAAAAACGTGAAAAAAATCACTATTTTACCATATTTGAGGATTTTAACTTCAAATCATAGAGCGAGGTTTCGTATTATTTAGATCCAATAAAAGACATATGACAATGTTGTTTCCAATACAAATGATAAAACCAATGTGTTTTTATTAGAATTAACTAAAATGTTCTTGATTTTCCGTTTATATTACTGATGGAAGATGTACACGTAAAACCGCTCTAATCCGGCTGAAACGTCGATATATGCAATAAAAACCGAACTTCTCCCCTTTTCAATATCCTACTCAGTATTTTAACGAGAAACAAATGGTTGATTGAAAATGAAGTATTTAAGATTAATTTTTAATCAATTATGTGTTTGCATCATTTTTATCGTATATTTAATGAATTAATAACAATAAACTGAAAATTCACAAAAACGTGGAAAAAACGGCTAAACATTGCCTAATTCGATGATATTTTGTTTATATCACATAAAGGAAATGGGGATGATAATTGTCAAAATATGGCTAAATTCGATGATTTTTCGTACGAAACAAAATGCAAGAAAACTTGCTTAACCTAACCTAACTTACGTAACCTAACTTACCTATCCTAATTTAACTAACCTAACCTAACTTACCTTACCGAACCTAACTTAACCTAACCTAACTTACCTTACCTTACCTTACCTATCCTAACTTAACTAACCTAAACTAACTTACCTAACCTAACCTAACCAAACCTACCTAACCTAACCTAACCTAGCCTAGCTTACATAACCTAACCTAACTTACCCAACCTAACCTAACCTAATTTGACATAAATTACTTAACTTACCCTAACTTACCCTAACCTAACTTACCTATCCTAACATAACCTAACCTATCTTACCTAACCTAACTTACCTAACCTACTTTGTTATATATGGGCAATTACTCGTTTCAAGGGTTAATTTCTCAAATGGTCATTTTTGCATTTCAAGGGTTAATTTCTCAAATGATCATTTTTGCATTTCAAGGGTTATATGTTAAAGTTCATCAAATTGTTCATAAGTTGTATTTATTATGTTTGTTATAATTGTTCTTATTCTTCCACCCTTTAACCTAACCTCTTGTGATCTTAGTGTATTTATTAGGTTTTTTATCATATGTTCTTATTCCCCACCCTTTAACCTAACCTTTCAGAAGTAGTTTATTTGTTTATTGTGTTTGATGTATTTGTTGAATATATTATCCTTATCCTAACCATTCAGATATAGTTTTCTTTCTCCTTTTTGTATATTTTACCCAAACCCAATATCCCACTTAATCTTCCTTCTTTTACTTTGTTTTTACATATAAGTTTATTCTTTATCTTATTAAGTACAGTTTTAAGAATCAGATTTAATAAGACTTGAAATTGAGAAAAAAAAAAGAGAGCAAGGGAGTGGGAGCAAGGAGTAAGAGATACTTTACTACATAACCCTAACAGCATCATCACTTCATAACCCCAACAACATTTTCACAACATAACCCCAGCAGCATCTTCACCACGTAACTCCAGCAGCATCTTCACTACATAACCCCAGCAGCATCTTCACTACAAAGCCCTAACAGCATCTTCACTACATAACCCCAGCAGCATCTTCACTACATAACCCCAGCAGCATCTTCACTACATAACCCCAGCAGCATCTTCACCACACAACCCCCGGCAGCATCTTCACCACATAAATCCAATAGCATCTTCACTACATAACCCCAGCTGCATCTTCACCACATAACCCCCAGCAGCATCTTCACCTCATAACCCCAGCAGAATCTTTACCACATAACCCCCAGCAGCATCTTCATCTCACAACCTCAGCAGCATCTATACTACATAACTCCAGCAGCATCTTACCCACATAACACCCTGCAGCATTTTAATCACATAACCCACAGCAGCATCTTCACCACATAACCCCCAGCAGCATCTTCACCACATAACTCCAGCAGCATCTTCACTACATAACCCCAGCAGCATCTTCATTACATAACCCCAGCAGCATCTTTACTACATAACCCCAACAGCATCTTTACAACATAACCCAAACAGCATCTTCACCACATAACCCCAGCTGCATCTTCACTACATAACCCCAGCAGCATCTTCACTACATAACCCCAACAGCATCTTCACCACGTAACCTCAGCAGCATCTTCACCAAGTAACCCCAGCAGCATCTTCACTACATAACCCCAACAGCATTTTCTCTAAATAACTCCAGCAGCATCTTCACCACGTAACCTCAGCAGCATCTTCAATACATAACTCCAACAGCATCGTCACCACATTACCCCGGCATCATCTTCACTCATTTCCCCAGCACCATCTTCAACACATATCCCAGGCAGCATCTTTACTACATAACCTCAACAGCATTTTCACTACATAACCCCAACAGCATCTTCACCAAATAACCCCAGCAGCATCTTCACTACATAACCCCAGCAGCATCTTCACTACATATCCCCAGCAGCATCTTCACCACATAACCCCCAGCAGCATCTTCCCCACATAACCCCAGCAGCATCTTTACCACATAACCCCAGGAGCATCTTCATCTCACAATCCCAGCAGTATCTTTACCACATAACCCCAGCAGCATCTTCACCACATAACCCCAGCAGCATCTTCACTACATAACTCGAACAGCATCATCACCACATAACCCCAGCAGCATCTACATTACATAACTCAACAGCATCTTCACCACATAAACCCAGCAGCATCTTCACCACATAACTCCAGCAGCATTTTCACCACGTAACCCCAGTATCATCTTCACTACATAACCCCATTAGCATCTTCTCAACATAACCCCAGCAGCATCTTCACTACATAAGCCCAACAGCATCGTCACCTCATAACACCAGCAGCACCTTCACCAAGTAACCCCAACAGCATCATCTCTACATAACTCCAGCAGCATCTTCACCACGCAACCCCAGCAGCATCTTCACTACGTAACTCCAACAGCATCTTCTTTACATAACCCCAGCAGCATCTTAAATACATAACCCCAACAGCATCTTCACCACATTACCCCCAGCAACATCTTCACTCATTACCCCAGCAGTATTTTCATCACATATTCCCACCAACATCTTCACTCATTACACCAGCAGCATCTTCACCACATATCCTAGCAGTATCTTCATCACATAACCCCAACGCCAACTTCACCACATAACCCCAGCAGCATCTTCGTACATAACCACAACAGCATCTTCACTACATTACCCTAGCAGCGTTGTCACTACTTTACCCAACAGTGTTTTCACTACATAACCCCAGCAGCATCTTCATCACATAACCCAACAGCATCATCACCACATAACCCCAGCAGCATCTTCACCACATAACCCAAGCAGCATCTTCATCACATAACCCCTACAGCATCTTCACTATATAACCCCAGCAGCATCTTCACTACATAACCCCAGCAGCATCTTCTCTACGTAAGAGCAGCAGCATCTTCACTACTTAACCCCAGCCGCATCTTCACCATATATCCCTAGCAACATTTTCACTCATTACCCCAGCAGCATCTTCATCACATAACCCCAACAGCATCTTCACCACATAACCCCAGCAGCATCTTCACCACATTAACCCAACAGCATCTTTACCACATAACCCCAGCAGCATCTTCACCACATAACCCAACAGGCTTTTCATTACATAACCCCAGCAGCATCTTCACCCTATTACCCCATCAGCATCTGCACAACATAACCCCAGCAGTATCTTCACTACATAACCCCGTCAGCATCTTCACTACATAACCCCAACTGTATTTTCACTATATAACCCCATCAGCATCTTCATCACATAACCCAACAGCATCTTCACCACATAACCCCAGCACCTTCTTCACAACATAACCCCAGCAGCATCTTCACTACATAACCCCAGCAGCATCCTCACCACATAACCCCAACAGCATCTTCACCACATTACCCTAGCAGCAGCATCACTTCATTTCCCCAGCAGCATCTTCACCACATAACTCAATAACCATCTTCACCACAACCTATATCTTCTACATTTAACCTACAGCAGCATCTTCACTACATAACCACAACAGCATCTTCACTACATAACCCCAGCACCATCTTTACTACATAACCTTAACAGCATCTTTACTGCATAACCAACAGCAGTTGGTTATGCAGTTGGTTATGTTGGTTACTACATAACCCCATTAGCATCTTCTCAACACAACCCCAGCAGCATCTTCACTACATAACCCCAACAGCATCGTCACCTTATAACACCAGCAGCATCATTACCACGTAACCCCAACAGCATCTTCTCTACATAACTGCAGCAGCATCTTCACCACGTAACAGAAGCATCATCTTCACTACATAACCCCATTAGCATCTTCTCAACATAACCACAACAGCATCTTCACTACATAACCCCAACAGCATCGTCACCTTATAACACCAGCTGCATCTTCACCACGTAACCCCAACAGCATCTTCTCTACATAACTCTAGCAGCATCTTCACCACGTAACCCCAGCAGCATCTTCACTACGTAACTCCAACAGCATCTTCTCTACATAACCCCAGCAGCATCTTAAATACATAACCCCAACAGCATCTACCCACATTACCCCATTAGAATTTTCATCACATATTCCCACCAACATCTTCACTCATTACCCCAGCAGCATCTTCACCACATACCTTAGCAGTATCTTCATCACATAACCCCAACGGCAACTTCACAACATAACCCCAGCAGCATCTTCGTCACATAACCCCAACAGCATCTTTACTACATTACCCCAGCAGCGTCTTCACTACTTTAACCAACAGCATTTACAGTACATAACCCAAGCAGCATCTTCACAACATTACCCTATCAGCATTTTCACCACATAACTCCAACAGTATTTTCACTACATAACCCCAGCAGCATCTTCATCACATAACCCAACTGCATCATCACCACATATCCCCAGCAGCATCTTCATCACATAACCCCTACAGCATCTTCACTACACAACCCCAGCAGCATCTTCACTGCATAACCCCAGCAGCATCTTCACTACATAAGAGCAGCAGCATCTTCACCACATAACCCCAGCCGCATCTTCACCCCATATCCCCAGCAACGTCTTCACTCATTTATCCAGCAGCATCTTCATCACATAACCCCAACAGCATCTTCACCACATAACCCCAGCAGCATCTTCATCACATTACTCCAACACCATCTTTACCACATAACCCCAGCAGCATCTTCACCACATATCCCAACAGGGTTTTCATTACGTAACCCCAGCAGCATCTTCACCATATTACCCCATCAGCATCTTCACAACATACCTCCAGCAGCATCTTGACTTCATAACCCCAGCAGTATCTTCACTACATAACCCCGTCAGCATCTTCATTACATAACCCCAACTGTATTTTCACTACATAACCCCAGCAGCATCTTCATCACATAACCCAACAGCATCTACACCACATAACCCCAGCAGCTTCTTCACTACATAACCCCAGCAGCATCTTCACTGCATAACCCCAGCAGCATCTTCACTACATAACCCCAGCAGCATCTTCACTACATAAGAGAGCAGCAGCATCTTCACTACATAACCCCAGCCGCATCTTCACCACATATCCCCAGCAACATCTTCACTCATAACCCCAGCAGCATCTTCATCACATAACCCCAACAGCATCTTTACCACATAACCCCAGCAGCATCTTCACCATATAACCCAACAGGCTTTTCATTACATAACTCCAGCAGCATCTTCACCCCATTACCATATCAGTATCTTCACCACATAACTCCAGCAACATCTTGACTTCATAACCCCAGCAGTATCTTCACTACATAACCCCGACAGTATCTTCATTACATAACCCCAACAGTATTTTCACTACATAACCCCAGCAGCATCTTCATCACATAACCCCAGCAGCATCTTCACTACATAAGAGCAGCAGCATCTTCACTACATAAGAGCAGCAGCATCTTCACTACATAACCCCAGCCGCATCTTCACCACATATCCCCAATAGCATCTTCACTACATAACCCCAGCAGCATCTTCATCACATAACCCCAGCAGCATCTTCACTACACAAGAGCAGCAGCATCTTCACTCATTACCCCAGCAGCATCTTCATCACATAACCCCAACAGCATCTTCACCACATAACCCTAGCAGCATCTTCACCACACAACTCCAGCAGCATCTTGACTACATAACCCCAGCAGTATCTTCAATACATAACCCCTACAGCATCTTTATTACATAACCCCAACAGTTTTTTCACTACAAAATCCAAGCTGCATCTTCGCCACATAACCCCCGCAGCATCTTCGTCACATAACCCCAACAGCATCTTCACTACATTACCCCAGCAGCGTCTTCACTACTTTACCCAACAGCCTTTTCACCACATAACCCCATCAGCATTTTCACCACATAACTCCACCAGTATCTTCTCTACATAACCCCAGCAGCATCTTCACTACATAACCCCAACAGTATCTTCATTACATAACCCCAACAGTATTTTCACTACATAACCCCAGCAGCATCTTCATCACATAACCCAACAGCATCATCACCACATAACCCCAGCAGCATCTTCACCACATAACCCAAGTAGCATCTTCATCACATAACCCCTACAGCATCTTCAATACATAACCCCATCAGCATCTTCACTGCATAACCCCAGCAGCATCTTCACTACATAGCCCCAGCAGCATCTTCACTACATAAGAGCAGCAGCATCTTCACTACATAACCCCAGCCGCATCTTCACTCATTACCCCAGCAGCATTTTCATCACATAACCCCAACAGTATCTTCACCACAAAACCCCAGCAGCATCTTCAATACATAACTCCAACAGCATCTTCACCACATTACCCCAGCAACATCTTCAATCATTACCACAGCAGAATCTTCACCACATTTCCCCAGCAACATCTTCACTCATTTCCCCAGCAGAATCTTCAACACATATCCCAGCATCATCTTCACTCATTACCTCATTTTATAGACTGTGGGTTGGTTGGTGTTGTCGTCGTTGATCCTTCTCTATGGACAACCCAACCCACAACTCGGCAGAGTGCTTATACTAGATCACCCTTGGCGCTTCTGGCTCTTGGAGAGGGGCTCAACGTCACACGTTTAGGGGATGCGGCTCCAACACTTAGCCTCGTTGTCACGTGCACACACCCACTCGAGCCGCTGTGACTCCCCACTCTCTCCTTATGAGATACGATCTCCTCAATCTCCTATGACTTACTAGTATTACCTCTTACCCTGTCCACAGCAGTGGTTCTTGGTTCTTTCTCTCTCTCTCTCCTTCTTCACTACTTCCTGGGAAGCCTCACTAGGACAAGGGCAAACACCAGCAAATTGTGACACATTTACTGAACAAAGCACATACACGATACATACACACATATAATAATAATGAATCCTATACTCTATAATATCACAATCAGGTTGCACTCCAATACCATCAGAACTCTATTATCAGCTTATCAAGTGGTATCCTATCTCCTGGTTCACCACCTGATACTATTAACCTCCTCAAGTTGGTCAAGCCTACACACTGTTGCACCATCAGCAAGATAACATATATATATAGAAAACCAGCATTTGAATACAATAACATATACCAGTATAAATGTTCATTGATACTTCAATATAAAAACTCCTTGACATAAGGATGCCAACAGTCACTCACCTCTCACTGCGTCTTGCACGCTACTGACAACCAAACACTATCAACTCCCTATAAGTAATCCACCAGAACTTCCCCTTCCACCTCTGGAAGTTCACAACCCTAATATCCTTAGGTTCTTCCGGGCTTCACTACCAGGATCCTCTGCAGCTCCTCCAGGCTGCTATCATGAAGTTTCCTTGAGTACCTACGGTGCTTCACCCTTCTGCTAGATTCCTCCACAGCTCTCTTGGCTGCTACACCATGAAGTTTCCCCGAGCAACTGTGGTACTTCTCCACCTCTGCAGAAGCACGTGACACTCCTCTTCACTGCTGCTTCTCCTCACAGCTCGAGGTCCTCTGCTCCACTACCTTGGAGTCTCATCAGCTACTTCCTCTGCTGGCTTCGAAGTTCTCAGCAACTTCTTCCCCAAAGAACAAACCTGCAACCCATCGACACTCCAATAAAATGTTCCCCTTTAACACATAAACAAAAAATATTCACACAATATGTTTGCCTCAAACCTCTATCTGTTCTCTACATACAGTGAGAGTGGACTCCCCCGTTTTGGGCGGGTCCATACTCCACCTCGCCTGGCGGCGGTCCTCACTCACTGGGAGGGTCTTCCTCCGTCAAGAGCCAGGCTCCCTCAGTCTTCCGCCAGCGCTCAGAGGGGGCGGACGTCGCTCCGTGTTCCTCCCTCTCCACTCTCTTATTTCAGGCTTTCTGCCTTATTAAAACATGTCTAACTTATAAATAAACATCGCTACTGCCGCTGGGCACACGACCAAACTACAAGCGATCACTATGAACTGGCGTATATCGTGCTTACCACAGATTAACTGATCGAGGGCGCTTTTCCTCTGACGGCGTCTGGTCAGGGCGCTCCACACAGCCCACAATAATGCTTCTGGGCGATTTAATATCTGCTCGTCGACCAGGACTTGAGACCACAACGTTCCCAGCTCGATTCCACAGCTGGTACGTCCGCACACTTCTCTTCTCTTCGAGATATATCACTAGGGGTTCCCTTCTGGCGGGAGCTCAAACGGAGCGCGGCTTCCCCCTGCGATGTCTGGCACTCAAGTGAGGTCAAGGTCCTCCGGAAGCGAGCCTCACGCCTCCAGCAAAATGTCCACATCTCCTAGCCCGTCATTTATCTATTTTCTTCTGCATTGCCCATAATCTCAAACTGTTACACATATCCAACCAACTATTTTACATATGCGTTATCACCTCAATACTTGCTAGACCTTCTAGTTAGGTCAGGCTTGCTGAATAACTCTCAAGAAGGGAGACTCGTTTCTCCTGCAGGCTGAGATCATAACACTCCCCTCCCCTTATTTTTGAGAGTTATTCTAGTGGCTAGGCTCGAGATAACGCATCAGCCACTACATTGTCTCGCCCTCTTATGTGCGTTATCACCAGGTCATACTCTTGGAGCGATAAAAACCATCTGGTTAATCTCTGGTTTGCATGCTTCATTTTCTTCAGGAAAACTAGGGGATTATGGTCTGTATACACCGTTACTGGGTGTCCTCCCCCACTCACATACACTTCAAAATGTTTCAATGCCATCACCAGGGCCAAAGTCTCTTTCTCGACTGTACTGTACGACCTCTGGTGCTTAACGAACTTCTTCGAGAAGAAGGACACGGGGCGGTAAATTCCATCATTCTGCTGCGTCAGTACAGCTCCGGCCCCTATATCACTGGCATCTACAAATAACGTAAATGGCGCTTCAAAATCTGGCGACACTAGTACAGGTGCCCCAGTCAACAGTCTTTTGGTCTTCTCAAACGCTTCTTGTGCTGTTCCATTCCACTCCCACTTCTTGCTCTTTGATAGCAAACTCGTCATAGGAGCGGCTATGGTGGAGAAATTTTCACAGAACTTCCGGTAATATCCAATCATACCGAGGTATCTCAACAATTCTTTCTTACTCCTGGGCACCGGGAAGTTGTCAATGGCCTCCACCTTTGTTCTTACCGGAGCAACCTCGCCTTGCCCTACTATATATCCAAGGTACTCCAGGCGGGCTCTCCCGAACTCGCTTTTTGCCAAGTTGATCGTCATGTTGGCCTTCTCCAAACGATCGAACAAATCTAAAAGTCGATCCACGTGATCCTTCCAGGAATCAGCGAACACCACAATATCATCGATGTACACTGCACATCCGGTCGCGCCTTGTAATACCTGATTCATTACTCGTTGAAAACAACTACCACTATTCTTCATTCCGAACGGCACCACTTTATATTGGTACAAGCCGTCGGGAGTCACGAACGCTGAGATCCTCTTGGCCTCCTCAGACAGGGGAATCTGGTAGTATCCCTTCAACAGGTCTATCTTCGAGACATACCGTGCACTCCCAATCCGATCTATGCAATCGTCAATGCGCGGTATCGGAAACGAGTCAGCGACCGTGAGTGCATTCACTTTCCTATAATCGGTACAGAACCGGTACGTGCCGTCACTCTTCTTCACGAGGAGGCACGGCGAACTCCAGTCACTGTCGCTAACCTCTGCCAAGTCGTTATCTAGCAGATACTTTACTTCTGCTCTCATTGCCGCTGCTTTCTCCGGGTTAACTCTGTAAGGGTGCTGCTTGTTGGGCTCAGCACTCCCCACATTCACTTCGTGCACCGTTCCGCGGTGTCTTCTAGGCACGTCCGTGAATAACGACTTATTCCTCCGTAGGATCTCCACTAGCTCCTGGCGTTGGTCATCCTCCAAATGACCCAGACGCTCACCTATCTTGGCCAGGCTTTCTGTATTTGATATCTTCGCGCCATCGGCCCTCTCTAACTTACAGTTCTCCTCTTCTATTCCTTTGCCGTCTCCTCCACACAGCACCGTCGCCTGCAATGGGGTTTCCATCGGTTCTTCATCGCCTAGAGGCTTATCTCTGTCATAGTACCTCTTTATCATGTTCACGTGGCAAACCTGTGACTTCCTCGGACGATCTGGCATGTGGATTACATAATTCACATCCCCTAATGCCTTCTGGATGGTATATGGTCCACAAAATCTCGACTCGTATATACTTCCTTTTACCGGTAGCAAGACTAACACCTGATCTCCTTCTTGAAATTTCCTGCCCTTCGCCTTCCTGTCGTGGTACCTTACCATCTCTGCCTGGGATGTCCTCAAATTTTCCTTGGCCAAATCTCTGGCCCTAGAGAGTCGCTCTCTAAAGGTCTTCACATATTTTCCCACATCCACCTTAGGCCTATCCACGGTGAGCTGCTCCTTCAGCGCGCCCACTGGGCTCCTCACGGAGTGTCCGTACACCAGTTGAAATGGGGTGAATCCGAGTGATTCTACTACCGCATCCCTGATGGCGAACAACACGGATGGTAATGCCTCGTCCCAACTACTCCCTTCCTCAGCGCAGTATATCCTCAACAAGCTCTTTAGCGTTCCATGGAAACGCTCCAATGCTCCCTGCGACTGAGGGTGATACGGTGACGAGCGCACTTGCTCTACTCTCCATCCTTTCACAGTTTCCCTAAACAACTTCGACTGGAAGACACTCCCCTGGTCCGTCTGGATAACCTTGGGCATTCCTACCCACGCAATGTAGTTCTGTAGTCTATCCAGAACGGCTCTCGACGTCACTCTTCTCAGAGGGATTGCTTCAGGGAAACGGGTGGCCGTGCACATTATGGTCAGTAAGTACTCGTGGCCTTTTCTGGTCCTCGGCAACGGACCTACACAGTCTATCAAGACTCTCTCAAAAGGCTCGCCAAATGCCGGTATGGGCTTTAAGGGTGCCTTTGGGATAGCCGGAGCCGGCTTACCTGCACGTTGGCACGCCAAACATGTCCTACAATATTTCTTTACCTCCTTCCATACGTTCGGCCAGTAGAAGTGCTCCTGCACCTTATTTAAGGTCTTCTTCACCCCCAAGTGCCCTGCCATATCTACGGAGTGGGCTAGTTCTAACACAGCCGCCCTAAACTCCTTCGGCACTAACACTTGGTGCTTCTCCAACCATACCTTATCTGCGCCGGCTTTGTCCGGTCGCCATTTCCTCATTAGTACATCATCGTCCAAGTAGTGATACACGGGGGACTCCGGACATGAATTTCCCCCTTTTGCCTCCCTGATTAGATCTATAAACTCCTCTTTCTGAGCCCTAATCAGGTCCGCTCGGTTCACGCTGAACTTTTCAGGTAGGGTCATTTTCACTTCCTGTCTCCTCGAATCCTCATTCTTCTGAGCTCGATCTTCGTCGAACAGCCCAGACATGTCCATGTTGACCTCCTCCCTTGGTGGAGTCGACACTGCCATATCATCTCCAATGTCTTCCTCGGCGGCTACGTCCGACTCTGTCACTACACAGGCCGGGTATACGATGACTTGACTGTCCTCTGCCTCATCTTCAAGGATGCTGGCTAGATCTGTCTTGTCCGGCGTTCCACTTGTACCGCGGTCCTTCTGGTTCACCTCCGGCACAGCTTTTACTATCAGCTCTGGCAGCACCTTGGACCCACACAAGTCGTTCCCCAGGATCACTTGGACTCCTGGAACAGGTATGTTGGGGCACACTCCCAACATCACCTCCGCCGACAAATAATCTGACTTCAACTGGACAGCACATACGGGCATGTCACTCTTAGACAATAACCCATGAACCTTTATCCTCCTACTGCCAGCTAACAGTCGATCATTTCTTATTAGGCCTCTCAGAATCAAGCTCTGATTGGCTCCAGTATCCCTGAGGATACTAACCTCCACCTCGGGTTGACCTTCTATGCCGACCCAACCTTTACTAATGAACGGCCTATACCGCTCGTTCATCAAATCTACCTTCTGTGGTTTGTCTTGTTGTACATCAATGTACTTCTTCCGGGGATCACATGTCGTCAGGGTCACGACTCTCTTGCCCTGCCGACAATCTCGCATCATGTGACCTGATCTGTTGCACTTGTAGCATCTCATTTGGGAGAAATCTCTCCTATACGCCCCCGAGTAGCTCTGACTCTGCCCACTCGTATTGGAGTTCCTCGGGCCAGATGTACTACTCATACTCTGTGGAGCTTCATTGGACTCTTGTCTCCTCTGCACACTTTTATTTTCCTGCTTACCTCCAGCAGGCGGACTCGGCAACTTTCCTTCCTGGGGCTTAAAACTAGCTGGTCTGCTTGTCTGCCCCCCAAAACTTCTTCCTCCCCAGACTCCACTGGGTCTGCTATTGCTGCGTCTCGCCTCACTTCTCACTCTGTTCTCCCTTAAGCTCTTGTACGCTTCAGTAATCATATCCGCCCTATCTGCGGCATCTTTCACCTCCTTTATCCCTGCTTCTTGGATCTTGAACTTTGTTTCGGGATGCATCATCTCCAAGAACTTCTCCATGACCATCAGTTGCTTCAGGTCAGCATACGATCCAACTCCAGCAGCCTCAATCCACTTCTGGAATCGTCTTTCCAGATCTCTTGCTGTCTCAGCAAACGTACATGCTCCAACTTTGATCATCTCTCTGAAGCGCTTTCTATAAGCTTCTGGGGTTAACTGAAACGAGCGCAATATGCTGCTCTTTACTGTGGCGTAATCCTGGCACTCTTCCAGTGACAATTGGGTGTATGCCTCCCTGGCTGCACCGGTCAATCTTAACTGGACCAGCTGGGCCCATTCCTCCTGTGGCCACTCCTTGATGCTGGCTACTTTTTCAAAGTGCTCGAAAAAGCTCTCTGCCTCTTCGGGAACAAACAAGGGAATGTCCTTCTCCCTAACCCTAACATCTGGTGGGTGTGATACCTGGGTGGTGCTCTCTGGCAACCCATGTTCAATCCTTTGCTCAGCCAAGGTTCTATTCGCTTCTATCTGCATTTGTTTTGTTCTCTCTTTTTCTTTTTCGACCTGGGCTTTTTCTTTTTCTTGTTCCAACTCCAGTTCCCTTACTCTGGTTTTCTCTTTTTCTTTCTCCACCTCTAGTCTTGCTTTCTCTTTTTCTTTCTCCTGTTCCAACTCCAGTTCTCTTACTCTGGTTTTCTCTTTTTCTACTTCCAACCTGGTTTTCTCTTTTTCTACTTCCAGCCTGGTTTTCTCTTTTTCTACTTCCAGCCTGGTTTTCTCTTTTTCCTTCTCGGCTTCATTTTTCATCTGGAGTTCTAATTTCATCTTTTCCAGCTGGAACTGTCTCTCCTTGTCCTCACGCTGCATCTGGAGCTCTAACTGGAATCTCTCCAAGCTCCTATTCCGGCTACTCCTACTACTGCGGCTACTCTTGCTGCTCCTACTCGATCCCTGGGATCTCACTTCATCCTGCCCATCATCCTCCTTTCCACTTTCAGCTCCTTTTTGGGCTCCTTGCTCTGCCGCTTCACTTTTGGCTCTTAACTGCCTCAGGATCTCATCCTTCATCCCAGCTACTTTAGATGCTTTCAACCTAATGCCACATTTTTCTGCTATTTGTTTTAATTGATCCCTCGTGCAACCTTCCAAGTCCTCGGGCTTGCCTGACTCCACAAACGTTTGCACCTTATCCATCTTTGTCCTGTGAGTCTTCCCAAGAGAGAGAATATACACCTGTGGTCACACAGTTTATTTCAGCAAGGGTGTACAAATCCACTCCTGGACAGGGTGTGGGTGTGTCAGTTCACTCTCCCGGACACAGGCCCCCAATTTTTTATAGACTGTGGGTTGGTTGGTGTTGTCGTCGTTGATCCTTCTCTATGGACAACCCAACCCACAACTCGGCAGAGTGCTTATACTAGATCACCCTTGGCGCTTCTGGCTCTTGGAGAGGGGCTCAACGTCACACGTTTAGGGGATGCGGCTCCAACACTTAGCCTCGTTGTCACGTGCACACACCCACTCGAGCCGCTGTGACTCCCCACTCTCTCCTTATGAGATACGATCTCCTCAATCTCCTATGACTTACTAGTATTACCTCTTACCCTGTCCACAGCAGTGGTTCTTGGTTCTTTCTCTCTCTCTCTCCTTCTTCACTACTTCCTGGGAAGCCTCACTAGGACAAGGGCAAACACCAGCAAATTGTGACACATTTACTGAACAAAGCACATACACGATACATACACACATATAATAATAATGAATCCTATACTCTATAATATCACAATCAGGTTGCACTCCAATACCATCAGAACTCTATTATCAGCTTATCAAGTGGTATCCTATCTCCTGGTTCACCACCTGATACTATTAACCTCCTCAAGTTGGTCAAGCCTACACACTGTTGCACCATCAGCAAGATAACATATATATATAGAAAACCAGCATTTGAATACAATAACATATACCAGTATAAATGTTCATTGATACTTCAATATAAAAACTCCTTGACATAAGGATGCCAACAGTCACTCACCTCTCACTGCGTCTTGCACGCTACTGACAACCAAACACTATCAACTCCCTATAAGTAATCCACCAGAACTTCCCCTTCCACCTCTGGAAGTTCACAACCCTAATATCCTTAGGTTCTTCCGGGCTTCACTACCAGGATCCTCTGCAGCTCCTCCAGGCTGCTATCATGAAGTTTCCTTGAGTACCTACGGTGCTTCACCCTTCTGCTAGATTCCTCCACAGCTCTCTTGGCTGCTACACCATGAAGTTTCCCCGAGCAACTGTGGTACTTCTCCACCTCTGCAGAAGCACGTGACACTCCTCTTCACTGCTGCTTCTCCTCACAGCTCGAGGTCCTCTGCTCCACTACCTTGGAGTCTCATCAGCTACTTCCTCTGCTGGCTTCGAAGTTCTCAGCAACTTCTTCCCCAAAGAACAAACCTGCAACCCATCGACACTCCAATAAAATGTTCCCCTTTAACACATAAACAAAAAATATTCACACAATATGTTTGCCTCAAACCTCTATCTGTTCTCTACATACAGTGAGAGTGGACTCCCCCGTTTTGGGCGGGTCCATACTCCACCTCGCCTGGCGGCGGTCCTCACTCACTGGGAGGGTCTTCCTCCGTCAAGAGCCAGGCTCCCTCAGTCTTCCGCCAGCGCTCAGAGGGGGCGGACGTCGCTCCGTGTTCCTCCCTCTCCACTCTCTTATTTCAGGCTTTCTGCCTTATTAAAACATGTCTAACTTATAAATAAACATCGCTACTGCCGCTGGGCACACGACCAAACTACAAGCGATCACTATGAACTGGCGTATATCGTGCTTACCACAGATTAACTGATCGAGGGCGCTTTTCCTCTGACGGCGTCTGGTCAGGGCGCTCCACACAGCCCACAATAATGCTTCTGGGCGATTTAATATCTGCTCGTCGACCAGGACTTGAGACCACAACGTTCCCAGCTCGATTCCACAGCTGGTACGTCCGCACACTTCTCTTCTCTTCGAGATATATCACTAGGGGTTCCCTTCTGGCGGGAGCTCAAACGGAGCGCGGCTTCCCCCTGCGATGTCTGGCACTCAAGTGAGGTCAAGGTCCTCCGGAAGCGAGCCTCACGCCTCCAGCAAAATGTCCACATCTCCTAGCCCGTCATTTATCTATTTTCTTCTGCATTGCCCATAATCTCAAACTGTTACACATATCCAACCAACTATTTTACATATGCGTTATCACCTCAATACTTGCTAGACCTTCTAGTTAGGTCAGGCTTGCTGAATAACTCTCAAGAAGGGAGACTCGTTTCTCCTGCAGGCTGAGATCATAACACTCAGCAGCATCTTCACCACCTAACCCCAGCAGCATCTTTATCAGACAGCCCCAACGGCATCTTCACCACATAACCTGAGCAGCATCTTCGTCACATAACCCCAACAACATTTTTACCACATAGCCCTAGCAGCATCTTCATCTTATAAGACCATAAGAACATAAGAACAAAGGTAACTGCAGAAGGCCTATTGGCCCATACGAGGCAGCTCCTATTCTATAACCACCCAATCCCACTTATATACTTGTCCAACCCGCGCTTGAAACAATCGAGGGACACCACCTCCACCACGTTACACGGCAATTGGTTCCACAAATCAACAACCCTGTTACTGAACCAGTATTTACCCAAGTCTTTCCTAAATCTAAACTTATCCAATTTATACCCATTGTTTCGTGTTGATATTTTTAATACCCTATTAATATCCCCCCTGTTATGTCCATTCATCCACTTGTAAACCTCTATCATGTCACCCCTGACTCTTCGCCTTTCCAGTGAATGCAACTTAAGCTTTGTTGATCTTTCTTCATAAGAAAGATTTCTAATTTGGGGAATTAACTTAGTCATCCTACGCTGGACACGTTCAAGTGAATTTATATCCATTCTATAATATGGCGACCAAAACTGAACTGCATAATCTAAATGGGGCCTAACTAGAGCAAGATATAGCTTGAGAACCACACCAGGTGTCTTGTTACTAACGCTGCGATTAATAAATTCAAGTGTCCTATTCGCCTTATTACGAACATTCATGCATTGATCCTTTTGTTTTAAATTCTTACTAATCATAACTCCTAGATCCCTTTCGCAATCTCAACACCATCTAGCTCGTATCTTGTAACTCTATCATCATTACCTAGCCTCAGAACTTTACATTTATCAGCATTAAACTGTATTTGCCAATCATTTGACCATTTCAAAACCCTATCTAGATCAACTTGAAGTGATAGTGAGTCCTCCTCCGAATTAATTCCCCTACCGATTTTCGTATCATCGGCAAATTTGCAAATGTTGCTACTCAAACCTGAATCTAAATCATTTATATATATTATAAACAACAGAGGTCCCAGGACAGAGCCCTGAGGTACTCCACTAACAACATTATCCCACTCTGACTTAACCCCATTTATACTAACTCTCTGTTTCCTTTGGAATAGCCATGCCCTAATCCAAGTTAATATAGCACCCCCAATACCATGAGCTTCTATTTTTTTAATTAGTCTTTCATGTGGCACTGCATCAAAAGCTTTGCTAAAGTCAAGGTACACAACATCACAATCCTTACCACTATCAACTGCCTCAACTATGCTGGAATAAAAAGTTAGCAAATTTGTTAAACATGAACGGCCATTTGTAAAACCATGTTGCGACTCATTTATTAATTTATGTTTTTCAAGATGGAGACGAATTGTATTTGCAATTATTGATTCAAGTAACATTCCCACAATAGACGTTAGACTAATTGGCCGATAGTTTGACGCAAGTGATCTATCTCCTTTCTTAAAAATTGGTACCACATTAGCTACCTTCCATGACTCTGGCACTCGGCCTGACTCTATTGATTTATTAAATATGGTAGACAGTGGCTCGGAAAGCTCCTCTTTGCATTCTTTAAGCACCCTGGCAAACACTTCATCCGGCCCTGGGAATTTGTTTGGTTTTAGTTTTTCTAATTGTTTAATTACATTCTCCCTGGTAACTGCTAAACTAGTCAACCTGTCCTCATCCCCACCCACATAGACTTGTTCGGCTGAAGGCATATTGTTAAGTTCTTCTTAAGTAAATACAGATATACAATATTTGTTAAAAATACTACTCATCTCCTTGTCGTTATCCGTTATTTGACCTGTCTCAGATTTTAATGGACCTATCCTTTCCCTAGTCTTAGTTCGATATAACTGAAAAAACATTTTATGATTTGACTTTGCTTGCTCTGCTATGCGAACTTCATAGTTTCTTTTTGCTTTCCTAATCTCTTTTTTAATATTTCTAACCAGTTGTATGAATTCCTGTTCTAACCTGACTTCCCCATTCTTAATCCTTTTGTACCAAGCTCTCTTTTTACCTATAAGGTTCTTTAAATTATTTGTTATCCACTTTGGGTCATTAGTATTCGACCTATTCAATTTGTATGGTATACTACATTCCTGTGCTTTGTTTAGAATATTCTTAAATAAGTTATATATTAAATCCACATCGAAATCCCCTTTTACGTCACCTATCGCTGGGTTCATGTCTCGCTCTAAGACCGGCCCACACTCCATACCCAAGAGTTTCCAATCTATTTGACCCAAAAAATTTCTTAGGCTATTAAAATCAGCTTTTCGAAAATCTGGCACTTTAACAGAATTTTCTCCTACAGGTCTATTCCATTCTATGCTAAATCTGATTTCTTTGTGATCACTGTTCCCTAGCTCACTCCCTATTTCGATGTCATTAATTTGTGTTTCCCTGTTAGTTAACACTAAATCTAAAATATTATTTTCCCGCGTTGGTTCCTTAATGTGTTGCGTAAGAAAGCAATCGTCAATTAATTCTAGAAAATCTTCTGCTTCACTATTCCCTGTTTTTATCACCCAATTTATTCCACTAAAATTAAAGTCACCCATGACATAAATACTGTTAGATCTAGATGCTCTAGATATTTCATTCCATAGATGCTTTGCTTCCATTCTGTCTAAATTTGGTGACCTATATATAACTCCTATTATAATATTATTTGCTTTTTCGTTTAATTCTATCCAAATAGTTTCTGTGTGTGGCTCAGTTTTGGTTCCCTCTTTGAGACTACATTTCAAATTGTCCCTAACATATATGGCTACTCCCCCTCCTCGTCTAATATATCTATCTGTGTGAAATAGTTTAAATGCATTTATCTGATATTCAGCTAATAGTTCTCTATTTTCTACGTTCATCCACGTTTCGGTAAGTGCAATAGTATCTATTTTTTCTGTACAGACAAGAGCATTTAATTCATTAATTTTATTTCTTAGACTTCTACTGTTAGTGTAATATATCCTAAGTGAATTGTTATTTTGAGGCCCTTTTCTTTCCCTGATCATTTTGCCAATTCTTTTCTCCCACGAACACATACTTTTATTACCTCCTTCCTCCAAATCAATTCCCATACCACTATCTACTAACAGTTTAAACCCAAACAAACACCTCTAACCACTGGTTCCAACGAGTTCGCAACAGCAACAACCCCAGCCCTCGATAGATGCACCCCATCACAAGCATACATTTCATTTCTTCCATAGAAGCGTTCCCAGTTGTCTATGAAAGATATTGCATTTGATTTGCAATATCTTTCCAGCCGGCAATTGACACCAAGTGCTCTCGACATCCATTCATTTCCCACTCCCTTTCTTGGAAGAATGCCACATATGATCGGGATTCCTCCCTTTCTCCTAACTAATTCAATGGCTGTCCTAAATCTCTGTATTAGTTCCTCACTCCTAACTCGTTATAACCCAACAGCATCTTCACCACATAGCCCCAACAGCAACTTCACTACATAGCCCAACAGCAACTTCACTACATAACTCCAGCAGCGTCTTCTCTACTTTACCCAACAGCCTTTTCACTACATACCCCAAGCACCATCTTCATCACATAACCCAACAGCATCTTCACCACATAACCCCAGCAGCATCTTCACAACATAACCCAAGTAGCATCTTCATCACATAGCCCCTACAGCATCTTCACTACATAACCCAAGCAGCATCTTCACTACATAAACCCAGCAGCCTTTTCACTACATAACCCAAGCAGCATCTTCACCACATAACTCCAGCAGCATCTTCACTACATAACTCCTGAATCATCTTAACTACACAATCCTCAGCAGAGTCTTCACTACATAACTCAATGAACATCTTCACCACAACCTATATCATCTTCATTTAACCTACAGCAACATCTTAACTTCATAACCCCAGCAGCATCTTCACCACATAACCACAACATCATCTTCACTACATAACCATAGCAGCATCTTTACTACATAAACCAAACAGCATCTTCACTACATAAACCCAGCAACATCTTCACCACATAACTAGAGCAGCATCTTTACTACATAACCCTAACAGCATCTTCATTACATAACCCCAACAGCATCTTCATCTCACAAACCCAGCAGCATCTTTACCACCTAACTCCAGCAGCATCTTCCCATCATAACCCCCTGCAGCATTTTCATCACATAACCCCCAAGCAGCATCTTCACCACATAACCCCCAGCAGCATCTTCAGCACATAACCCCATCAGCTTCTTCAACACATAACCCCAGTAGCATCTTCATAACATAACCCAGGCAGCATCTTTACTACATAACCTCAACAGCATCTTCACTACATAACCCCAACAGCATCTTCACCAAATAACCCCAGCAGCATCTTCACTACATAACCCCAGCAGCATCTTCACCACACAACCCCAGCAGCATCTTTACCACATAACCCCAGCAGCATGTTCACCACATAACCCCAGCTGCATCTTCACTACATAACCCGAACATCATCATCACCACATAATCCCAGCAGCATCTTCATTACATAACTCAACAGCATCTTAATCACATAACCCCAGTAGCATCATCACAACATAATCCTAGCAACATCTTCACCACATAACTCCAGCAGCATTTTCACCACGTAACCCCAGCATCACCTTCACTACATAACCCCATTAGCATCTTCTCAACATAACCCCAGCAGCATCTTCACTACATCAGCCCAACAGCATCGTCACCTTATAACACCAGCAGCATCTTCACCAAGTAACCCGAACAGCATCATCTCTACATAACTCCAACAGCATCTTCTCTACAAAACCCCAGCAGAATCTTAAATACATAACCCCAACAGCATCTTCACCAAATTACCCCAGCAACATCTTCACTCATTGCCCCAGCAGTATTTTCTTCACATATTCCCACCAACATCTTCACTCATTACCCCAGCAGCATCTTCACCACATACCCTAGCAGTATCTTCATCACATAACCCCAACGGCATCTTCACCACATAACCCCAGCAGCATCTTCGTCACATAACCCCAACAGCATCTTCACTACATTACCCCAGCAGCGTCTTCAATACTTTACCCAACAGGCTTTCACTACATAACCCCAGTAGCATCTTCATCACATAACCCAACAGCATCATCACCACATAACCCCAGCAGCATCTTTACCACATAACCCAAGCAGCATCTCCATCACATAGCCCCTACAGCATCTTCACTACATAACCCCAGCAGCATCTTCACTACATAAGAGCAGCAGCATCTTCACTACTTAACCCCAGCCGCATCTTCACCATATATCCCCAGCAACATCTTCACTCATTACCCCAGCAGCATCTTCATCACATAACCCCAACAGCATCTTCATCACATAATGCCAGCAGCATCTTCATCACATTATCCCAACAGCAACTTTACCACATAACCCCAGCAGCATCTTCACCACATAACCCAACAGGCTTTTCATTACATAACCCCAGCAGCATCTTCACCCTATTACCCCATCAGCATCATAAGAACGTAAGAACATAAGAACAAAGGCAACTGCAGAAGGCCTATTGGCCCATACGAGGCAGCTCCTATTTATAACCACCCAATCCCACTCATACACTTGTCCAACCCACGCTTGAAACAATCGAGGGACCCCACCTCCAGCACGTTACGCGGAAATTGGTTTCACAAATCAACAACCCTGTTACTGAACCAGTATTTACCCAAGTCTTCACCACAGCATCTTCACAACATAACTCCAGCAGTATCTTCACTACATAACCCCGTCAGCATCTTCATTACATAACCCCAACTGTATTTTCACCACATAACCACAACAGCATCATCTCTACATAACCCCAGCAGCATCTTCACCACATAACCCCAACAGCATCTTCACCACATTACCCTAGCAGCTTCATCACTTCATTTCCCCAGCAGCATCTTCACCACATAACTCAATTAACATCTTCACCACAACCTATATCTTCTTCATTTAACCTACAGCAGCATCGTCACTACATAACCACAACAGCATCTTCACTACGTAACCCCAGCACCATCTTGACTACATAACCTTAACAGCATCTTTACTGCATAACCAACAGCAGTATCTTCACTACATAACCCTAGCAGCATCTTCTCTATATATCCCCAGCATCGTCTTCACTACATAACCCCATTAGCATCTTCATCACATAACCCCAGCAGCATCTTCACTACATAAGAGCAGCAGCATCTTCACTACATAAGAGCAGCAGCATCTTCACTACATAACCCCAGCCGCATCTTCACCACATATCCCCAATAGCATCTTCACTACATAACCCCAGCAGCATCTTCATCACATAACCCCAGCAGCATCTTCACTACACAAGAGCAGCAGCATCTTCACTCATTACCCCAGCAGCATCTTCATCACATAACCCCAACAGCATCTTCACCACATAACCCTAGCAGCATCTTCACCACACAACTCCAGCAGCATCTTGACTACATAACCCCAGCAGTATCTTCAATACATAACCCCTACAGCATCTTTATTACATAACCCCAACAGTTTTTTCACTACAAAATCCAAGCTGCATCTTCGCCACATAACCCCCGCAGCATCTTCGTCACATAACCCCAACAGCATCTTCACTACATTACCCCAGCAGCGTCTTCACTACTTTACCCAACAGCCTTTTCACCACATAACCCCATCAGCATTTTCACCACATAACTCCACCAGTATCTTCTCTACATAACCCCAGCAGCATCTTCACTACATAACCCCAACAGTATCTTCATTACATAACCCCAACAGTATTTTCACTACATAACCCCAGCAGCATCTTCATCACATAACCCAACAGCATCATCACCACATAACCCCAGCAGCATCTTCACCACATAACCCAAGTAGCATCTTCATCACATAACCCCTACAGCATCTTCAATACATAACCCCATCAGCATCTTCACTGCATAACCCCAGCAGCATCTTCACTACATAGCCCCAGCAGCATCTTCACTACATAAGAGCAGCAGCATCTTCACTACATAACCCCAGCCGCATCTTCACTCATTACCCCAGCAGCATTTTCATCACATAACCCCAACAGTATCTTCACCACAAAACCCCAGCAGCATCTTCAATACATAACTCCAACAGCATCTTCACCACATTACCCCAGCAACATCTTCAATCATTACCACAGCAGAATCTTCACCACATTTCCCCAGCAACATCTTCACTCATTTCCCCAGCAGAATCTTCAACACATATCCCAGCATCATCTTCACTCATTACCTCAGCAGCATCTTCACCACCTAACCCCAGCAGCATCTTTATCAGACAGCCCCAACGGCATCTTCACCACATAACCTGAGCAGCATCTTCGTCACATAACCCCAACAACATTTTTACCACATAGCCCTAGCAGCATCTTCATCTTATAAGACCATAAGAACATAAGAACAAAGGTAACTGCAGAAGGCCTATTGGCCCATACGAGGCAGCTCCTATTCTATAACCACCCAATCCCACTTATATACTTGTCCAACCCGCGCTTGAAACAATCGAGGGACACCACCTCCACCACGTTACACGGCAATTGGTTCCACAAATCAACAACCCTGTTACTGAACCAGTATTTACCCAAGTCTTTCCTAAATCTAAACTTATCCAATTTATACCCATTGTTTCGTGTTGATATTTTTAATACCCTATTAATATCCCCCCTGTTATGTCCATTCATCCACTTGTAAACCTCTATCATGTCACCCCTGACTCTTCGCCTTTCCAGTGAATGCAACTTAAGCTTTGTTGATCTTTCTTCATAAGAAAGATTTCTAATTTGGGGAATTAACTTAGTCATCCTACGCTGGACACGTTCAAGTGAATTTATATCCATTCTATAATATGGCGACCAAAACTGAACTGCATAATCTAAATGGGGCCTAACTAGAGCAAGATATAGCTTGAGAACCACACCAGGTGTCTTGTTACTAACGCTGCGATTAATAAATTCAAGTGTCCTATTCGCCTTATTACGAACATTCATGCATTGATCCTTTTGTTTTAAATTCTTACTAATCATAACTCCTAGATCCCTTTCGCAATCTCAACACCATCTAGCTCGTATCTTGTAACTCTATCATCATTACCTAGCCTCAGAACTTTACATTTATCAGCATTAAACTGTATTTGCCAATCATTTGACCATTTCAAAACCCTATCTAGATCAACTTGAAGTGATAGTGAGTCCTCCTCCGAATTAATTCCCCTACCGATTTTCGTATCATCGGCAAATTTGCAAATGTTGCTACTCAAACCTGAATCTAAATCATTTATATATATTATAAACAACAGAGGTCCCAGGACAGAGCCCTGAGGTACTCCACTAACAACATTATCCCACTCTGACTTAACCCCATTTATACTAACTCTCTGTTTCCTTTGGAATAGCCATGCCCTAATCCAAGTTAATATAGCACCCCCAATACCATGAGCTTCTATTTTTTTAATTAGTCTTTCATGTGGCACTGCATCAAAAGCTTTGCTAAAGTCAAGGTACACAACATCACAATCCTTACCACTATCAACTGCCTCAACTATGCTGGAATAAAAAGTTAGCAAATTTGTTAAACATGAACGGCCATTTGTAAAACCATGTTGCGACTCATTTATTAATTTATGTTTTTCAAGATGGAGACGAATTGTATTTGCAATTATTGATTCAAGTAACATTCCCACAATAGACGTTAGACTAATTGGCCGATAGTTTGACGCAAGTGATCTATCTCCTTTCTTAAAAATTGGTACCACATTAGCTACCTTCCATGACTCTGGCACTCGGCCTGACTCTATTGATTTATTAAATATGGTAGACAGTGGCTCGGAAAGCTCCTCTTTGCATTCTTTAAGCACCCTGGCAAACACTTCATCCGGCCCTGGGAATTTGTTTGGTTTTAGTTTTTCTAATTGTTTAATTACATTCTCCCTGGTAACTGCTAAACTAGTCAACCTGTCCTCATCCCCACCCACATAGACTTGTTCGGCTGAAGGCATATTGTTAAGTTCTTCTTAAGTAAATACAGATATACAATATTTGTTAAAAATACTACTCATCTCCTTGTCGTTATCCGTTATTTGACCTGTCTCAGATTTTAATGGACCTATCCTTTCCCTAGTCTTAGTTCGATATAACTGAAAAAACATTTTATGATTTGACTTTGCTTGCTCTGCTATGCGAACTTCATAGTTTCTTTTTGCTTTCCTAATCTCTTTTTTAATATTTCTAACCAGTTGTATGAATTCCTGTTCTAACCTGACTTCCCCATTCTTAATCCTTTTGTACCAAGCTCTCTTTTTACCTATAAGGTTCTTTAAATTATTTGTTATCCACTTTGGGTCATTAGTATTCGACCTATTCAATTTGTATGGTATACTACATTCCTGTGCTTTGTTTAGAATATTCTTAAATAAGTTATATATTAAATCCACATCGAAATCCCCTTTTACGTCACCTATCGCTGGGTTCATGTCTCGCTCTAAGACCGGCCCACACTCCATACCCAAGAGTTTCCAATCTATTTGACCCAAAAAATTTCTTAGGCTATTAAAATCAGCTTTTCGAAAATCTGGCACTTTAACAGAATTTTCTCCTACAGGTCTATTCCATTCTATGCTAAATCTGATTTCTTTGTGATCACTGTTCCCTAGCTCACTCCCTATTTCGATGTCATTAATTTGTGTTTCCCTGTTAGTTAACACTAAATCTAAAATATTATTTTCCCGCGTTGGTTCCTTAATGTGTTGCGTAAGAAAGCAATCGTCAATTAATTCTAGAAAATCTTCTGCTTCACTATTCCCTGTTTTTATCACCCAATTTATTCCACTAAAATTAAAGTCACCCATGACATAAATACTGTTAGATCTAGATGCTCTAGATATTTCATTCCATAGATGCTTTGCTTCCATTCTGTCTAAATTTGGTGACCTATATATAACTCCTATTATAATATTATTTGCTTTTTCGTTTAATTCTATCCAAATAGTTTCTGTGTGTGGCTCAGTTTTGGTTCCCTCTTTGAGACTACATTTCAAATTGTCCCTAACATATATGGCTACTCCCCCTCCTCGTCTAATATATCTATCTGTGTGAAATAGTTTAAATGCATTTATCTGATATTCAGCTAATAGTTCTCTATTTTCTACGTTCATCCACGTTTCGGTAAGTGCAATAGTATCTATTTTTTCTGTACAGACAAGAGCATTTAATTCATTAATTTTATTTCTTAGACTTCTACTGTTAGTGTAATATATCCTAAGTGAATTGTTATTTTGAGGCCCTTTTCTTTCCCTGATCATTTTGCCAATTCTTTTCTCCCACGAACACATACTTTTATTACCTCCTTCCTCCAAATCAATTCCCATACCACTATCTACTAACAGTTTAAACCCAAACAAACACCTCTAACCACTGGTTCCAACGAGTTCGCAACAGCAACAACCCCAGCCCTCGATAGATGCACCCCATCACGAGCATACATTTCATTTCTTCCATAGAAGCGTTCCCAGTTGTCTATGAAAGATATTGCATTTGATTTGCAATATCTTTCCAGCCGGCAATTGACACCAAGTGCTCTCGACATCCATTCATTTCCCACTCCCTTTCTTGGAAGAATGCCACATATGATCGGGATTCCTCCCTTTCTCCTAACTAATTCAATGGCTGTCCTAAATCTCTGTATTAGTTCCTCACTCCTAACTCGTTATAACCCAACAGCATCTTCACCACATAGCCCCAACAGCAACTTCACTACATAGCCCAACAGCAACTTCACTACATAACTCCAGCAGCGTCTTCTCTACTTTACCCAACAGCCTTTTCACTACATACCCCAAGCACCATCTTCATCACATAACCCAACAGCATCTTCACCACATAACCCCAGCAGCATCTTCACAACATAACCCAAGTAGCATCTTCATCACATAGCCCCTACAGCATCTTCACTACATAACCCAAGCAGCATCTTCACTACATAAACCCAGCAGCCTTTTCACTACATAACCCAAGCAGCATCTTCACCACATAACTCCAGCAGCATCTTCACTACATAACTCCTGAATCATCTTAACTACACAATCCTCAGCAGAGTCTTCACTACATAACTCAATGAACATCTTCACCACAACCTATATCATCTTCATTTAACCTACAGCAACATCTTAACTTCATAACCCCAGCAGCATCTTCACCACATAACCACAACATCATCTTCACTACATAACCATAGCAGCATCTTTACTACATAAACCAAACAGCATCTTCACTACATAAACCCAGCAACATCTTCACCACATAACTAGAGCAGCATCTTTACTACATAACCCTAACAGCATCTTCATTACATAACCCCAACAGCATCTTCATCTCACAAACCCAGCAGCATCTTTACCACCTAACTCCAGCAGCATCTTCCCATCATAACCCCCTGCAGCATTTTCATCACATAACCCCCAAGCAGCATCTTCACCACATAACCCCCAGCAGCATCTTCAGCACATAACCCCATCAGCTTCTTCAACACATAACCCCAGTAGCATCTTCATAACATAACCCAGGCAGCATCTTTACTACATAACCTCAACAGCATCTTCACTACATAACCCCAACAGCATCTTCACCAAATAACCCCAGCAGCATCTTCACTACATAACCCCAGCAGCATCTTCACCACACAACCCCAGCAGCATCTTTACCACATAACCCCAGCAGCATGTTCACCACATAACCCCAGCTGCATCTTCACTACATAACCCGAACATCATCATCACCACATAATCCCAGCAGCATCTTCATTACATAACTCAACAGCATCTTAATCACATAACCCCAGTAGCATCATCACAACATAATCCTAGCAACATCTTCACCACATAACTCCAGCAGCATTTTCACCACGTAACCCCAGCATCACCTTCACTACATAACCCCATTAGCATCTTCTCAACATAACCCCAGCAGCATCTTCACTACATCAGCCCAACAGCATCGTCACCTTATAACACCAGCAGCATCTTCACCAAGTAACCCGAACAGCATCATCTCTACATAACTCCAACAGCATCTTCTCTACAAAACCCCAGCAGAATCTTAAATACATAACCCCAACAGCATCTTCACCAAATTACCCCAGCAACATCTTCACTCATTGCCCCAGCAGTATTTTCTTCACATATTCCCACCAACATCTTCACTCATTACCCCAGCAGCATCTTCACCACATACCCTAGCAGTATCTTCATCACATAACCCCAACGGCATCTTCACCACATAACCCCAGCAGCATCTTCGTCACATAACCCCAACAGCATCTTCACTACATTACCCCAGCAGCGTCTTCAATACTTTACCCAACAGGCTTTCACTACATAACCCCAGTAGCATCTTCATCACATAACCCAACAGCATCATCACCACATAACCCCAGCAGCATCTTTACCACATAACCCAAGCAGCATCTCCATCACATAGCCCCTACAGCATCTTCACTACATAACCCCAGCAGCATCTTCACTACATAAGAGCAGCAGCATCTTCACTACTTAACCCCAGCCGCATCTTCACCATATATCCCCAGCAACATCTTCACTCATTACCCCAGCAGCATCTTCATCACATAACCCCAACAGCATCTTCATCACATAATGCCAGCAGCATCTTCATCACATTATCCCAACAGCAACTTTACCACATAACCCCAGCAGCATCTTCACCACATAACCCAACAGGCTTTTCATTACATAACCCCAGCAGCATCTTCACCCTATTACCCCATCAGCATCATAAGAACGTAAGAACATAAGAACAAAGGCAACTGCAGAAGGCCTATTGGCCCATACGAGGCAGCTCCTATTTATAACCACCCAATCCCACTCATACACTTGTCCAACCCACGCTTGAAACAATCGAGGGACCCCACCTCCAGCACGTTACGCGGAAATTGGTTTCACAAATCAACAACCCTGTTACTGAACCAGTATTTACCCAAGTCTTCACCACAGCATCTTCACAACATAACTCCAGCAGTATCTTCACTACATAACCCCGTCAGCATCTTCATTACATAACCCCAACTGTATTTTCACCACATAACCACAACAGCATCATCTCTACATAACCCCAGCAGCATCTTCACCACATAACCCCAACAGCATCTTCACCACATTACCCTAGCAGCTTCATCACTTCATTTCCCCAGCAGCATCTTCACCACATAACTCAATTAACATCTTCACCACAACCTATATCTTCTTCATTTAACCTACAGCAGCATCGTCACTACATAACCACAACAGCATCTTCACTACGTAACCCCAGCACCATCTTGACTACATAACCTTAACAGCATCTTTACTGCATAACCAACAGCAGTATCTTCACTACATAACCCTAGCAGCATCTTCTCTATATATCCCCAGCATCGTCTTCACTACATAACCCCATTAGCATCTTCTCAACATAACCCCAGCAGCATCTTCACTACATAACCCCAACAGCATCGTCACCACGTGACCCCAACAGCATCTTCTCTACATAACTCCAGCAGCATCTTCACCACGTAACCGAAGCATCATCTTCACTACATAACCCTTTTAGCATCTTCTGAAAACCACAGCAGCATCTTCACTACATAACCCCAACAGCATCGTCACCTTATAACACCAGCAGCATCTTCACCACGTAACCCCAACAGCATCTTCTCTACATAACTCTAGCAGCATCTTCACCACGGAACCCCAGCAGCATCTTCACTACGTAACTCCAACAGCATCTTCTCTACATAACCCCAGCACCATCTTAAATACATAACCCCAACAGCATCTTCACCACATTACCCCAGCAATATCTTCACTCATTACCCCAGCAGAATTTTCATCACATATTCCCACCAACATCTTCACTCATTACCCCAGCAGCATCTTCACCACATACCCTAGCAGTATCTTCATCACATAACCCCAACGGCATCTTCACCACATAACCCCAGCAGCATCTTCGTCACATAACCCCAACAGCATCTTCACTACATAACCCAAGCAGAATCTTCACAACTTTACCCTATCAGCATTTTCACCACATAACTCCAACAGTGTTTTCACTACATAACCCCAGTAGCATCTTCATCACATAACCCAACCGCACAATCACCACATAACTCCAGCAGCATCTTCACTACATAAGAGCAGCAGCATCTTCACTACTTAACCCCAGCCGCATCTTCACCATATATCCCGAGCAACATCTTCACTCATTACCCCAGCAGCATCTTCATCACATAACCCCAACAGCATCTTCACCACATAACGCCAGCAGGATCTTCATCACATTATCCCAACAGCAACTTTACCACATAACCCCAGCAGCATCTTCACCACATAACCCAACAGGCTTTTCATTACATAACCCCAGCAGCATCTTCACCCTATTACCCCATCAGCATCATAAGAACGTAAGAACATAAGAACAAAGGCAACTGCAGAAGGCCTATTGGCCCATACGAGGCAGCTCCTATTTATAACCACTCAATCCCACTCAAACACTTGTCCAACCCGAGCTTGAAACAATCGAGGGACCCCACCTCCAGCACGTTACGCGGAAATTGGTTCCACAAATCAACAACCCTGTTACTGAACCAGTATTTACCCAAGTCTTCACCACAGCATCTTCACAACATAACTTCAGCAGTATCTTCACTACATAACCCCGTCAGCATCTTCATTACATAACCCCAACTGTATTTTCACTACATAACCCCAGCAGCATCTTCATCACATAACCCAACAGCATCTTCACCACATAACCCCAGCAGCTTGTTCACAACATAACCCAAGCAGCATCTTCACTACATAACTCCTAAATCATCTTAACCACACAATCCTTAGCAGCGTCTTCACTACATAACTCAATGAACATCTTCACCACAACCTATATCATCTTCATTTAACATACAGCAGCATCTTCACTACATAACCCCAGCAGCATCTTCACCACATAGCCACAACAGCATCATCTCTACATGACCCCAGCAGCATCTTCACTACATAACCACAGCAGCATCTTCACCACATAACCCCAACAGCATCTTCACCACATTACCCTAGCAGCTTTATCACTTCATTTCCCCAGCAGCATCTTCACCACAACCTATATCTTCTTCATTTAACCTACAGCAGCATCGTCACTACATAACCACAATAGCAACTTCACTACATAACCCCAGCACCATCTTTACTACATACCCTTAACAGCATCTTTACTGCATAACCAACAGCAGTATCTTCACTACCTAACCCTAGCAGCATCTTCTCTATATATCCCCAGCATCATCTTCACTACATAACCACATTAGCATCTTCTCAACATAACCCCAGCAGCATCTTCACTACATAACCCCAACAGCATCGTCACCTTATAACACCAGCAGCATCTTCACCGCGTAACCCCAACAGCATCTTCTCTACATAACTCCAGCAGCATCTTCACCACGTAACCGAAGCATCATCTTCACTACATAACCCCATAAGCATCTTCTGAAAACCAGAGCAGCATCTTCACTACATAACCCCAACAGCATCGTCACCTTATAACACCAGCAGCATCTTCATGCACCACGTAACCCCAATAGCATCTTCTCTACATAACTCTAGCAGCATCTTCACCACGTAACCCCAGCAGCATCTTCACCACGTAACTCCAACAGCATCTTCTCTACATAACCCCAGCACCATCTTAAATACATAACCCCAACAACATCTTCACCACATTACCCCAGCAATATCTTCACTCATTACCCCAGCAGATTTTTCATCACATATTCCCCCCAACATCTTCACTCATTACCCCAGCAACATCTTCACCACATACCCTAGCAGTATCTTCATCACATAACCCCAACGGCAATTTCACCACATAACCCCAGCAGCATCTTTGTCACATAACCCCAACAGCATCTTCACTACATTACCCCAGCAGCGTCTTCACTACTTTACCCAACAGCCTTTTCACTACATAACCCAAGCAGTATCTTCACAACATTACCCTATCAGCATTTTCACCACATAACTCCAACAATGTTTTCACTACATAACCCCAGCAGCATCTTCACTACATAACCCCATTAGCATCTTCTCAACATAACCCCAGCAGCATCTTCACTACATAAGCCCAACAGCATCGTCACCTTAAAACACCAGCAGCATCTTCACCAAGTAACCCGAACAGCATCATCTCTACATAACTCCAACAGCATCTTCTCTACATAACCCCAGCAGCATCTTAAATACATAACCCCAACAGCACCTTCACCAAATTACCCCAGCAACATCTTCACTCATTACCCCAGCAGTATTTTCTTCACATATTCCCACCAACATCTTCACACATAACCCCAACGGCATCTTCACCACATAACCCCAGCAGCATCTTCGTCACATAACCCCAACAGCATCTTCACTACATTACCCCAGCAGCGTCTTCACTACTTTACCCAACAGCCTTTTCACTACATAACCCAAGCAGCATCTTCACAACTTTACCCTATCAGCATTTTCACCACATAACTCCAACAGTGTTTTCACTACATAACCCCAGTAGCATCTTTATCACATAACCCAACAGCATCATCACCACATAACCCCAGCAGCATCTTCACCACATAACCCAAGCAGCATCTTCATCACATAACCCCTACAGCATCTTCACTACATAACCCCAGCAGCATCTTCACTACATAACCCCAGCAGCATCTTCACTACATAAGAGCAGCAGCATCTTCACTATACACGAGCAGCAGCATCTTCACTACTTAACCCCAGCCGCATCTTCACCATATATCCCCAGCAACATCTTCACTCATTACCCCAGCAGCATCTTCATCACATAACCCCAACAGCATCTTCACCACATAACCCCAGCAGCATCTTCATCACATTACCCCAACAGCAACTTTACCACATAACCCCAGCAGCATCTTCACCACATAACCCAACAGGCTTTTCATTACATAACCCCAGCAGCATCTTCACCCTATTACCCCATCAGCATCTTCACAACATAACTCCAGCAGTATCTTCACTACATAACCCCAACTGTATTTTCACTACATAACCCCAGCAGCATCTTCATCACATAACCCAACAGCATCTTCACCACATAACCCCAGCAGCATCTTCACTACATAAGAGCAGCAGCATCTTCACCACTTAACCCCAGCCGCATCTTCACCATATATCCCCAGCAACATCTTCACTCATTACCCCTGCAGCATCTTCATCACATAACCCCAACAGCATCTTCACCACATAACCCCCGCAGCATCTTCACTGCATAACCCCAGCAGCATCTTCACTACATAACCCCAGCAGCATCTTCACTACATATGAGCAGCAGCATCTTCACCACATAACCCCAGCCGCATCTTCACCACATATCCCCAGCAACATCTTCACTCATTACCCCAGCAGCATCTTCATCACATAACCTCAACAGCATCTTCACCACATAACCCCAGCAGCATCTTCATCACATTACTCCAACAGCATCTTTACTACATAACCCCAGCAGCATCTTCATTACATAACCCAAACAGTATTTTCACTACATAACCCCAGCAGCATCTTCATCACTTAACCCCAACAGCATCTTCACCACATAACCCCAGCAGCATCTTCACCACATAACTCCAGCAGCATCTTGACTACATAACCCCAGCAGTATCTTCAATACATAACCTCGACAGCATCTTTATTACATAACCCCAACAGTATTTTCACAACATAACCTCGGCAGCATCTTTATTACATAACCCCAACAGTATTTTCACTACATCACCCAAGCTGCATCTTCGTCACATAACCTCAACAGCATCTTCACCACATAACCCCAGCAGCATCTTCGTCACATAACCCCAACAGCATCTTCACTACATTACCCCAGCAGCGTCTTCATTACTTTACCCAACAGCTTTTTCAGCACATAACCCCATCAGCATTTTCACCACATAACCCCAGCAGCATCTTCTCTACATAACCCCAGCAGCATCTTCACTACATAACCCCAACAGCATCTTCATTACATAACCCCAACAGTATTTTCACTACATAACCCCAGCAGCATCTTCATCACATAACCCAACAGCATCATCACCACATAACCCCAGCAGCATCTTCACCACATAACCCAAGCAGCATCTTCATCACATAACCCCTACAGCATCTTTACTACATAACCCCAGCAGCATCTTCACTGCATAACCCCAGCAGCATCTTCACTACATAACCCCAGCAGCATCTTCACTACATAAGAGCAGCAGCACCTTCACTACATAACCCCAGCCGCATCTTCACCACATATCCCACCAACATCTTCACTCATTACCCCAGCAGCATCTTCACCACATACCCTAGCAGTATCTTCATCACATAACCCCAACGGCATCTTCACCACATAACCCCAGCAGCATCTTCGTCACATAACCCCAACAGCATCTTCACTACATTACCCCAGCAGCGTCTTCAATACTTTACCCAACAGGCTTTTCACTACATAACCCCAGTAGCATCTTCATCACATAACCCAACAGCATCATCACCACATAACCCCAGCAGCATCTTTACCACATAACCCAAGCAGCATCTCCATCACATAGCCCCTACAGCATCTTCACTACATAACCCCAGCAGCATCTTCACTACATAAGAGCAGCAGCATCTTCACTACTTAACCCCAGCCGCATCTTCACCATATATCCCCAGCAACATCTTCACTCATTACCCCAGCAGCATCTTCATCACATAACCCCAACAGCATCTTCATCACATAATGCCAGCAGCATCTTCATCACATTATCCCAACAGCAACTTTACCACATAACCCCAGCAGCATCTTCACCACATAACCCAACAGGCTTTTCATTACATAACCCCAGCAGCATCTTCACCCTATTACCCCATCAGCATCATAAGAACGTAAGAACATAAGAACAAAGGCAACTGCAGAAGGCCTATTGGCCCATACGAGGCAGCTCCTATTTATAACCACCCAATCCCACTCATACACTTGTCCAACCCACGATTGAAACAATCGAGGGACCCCACCTCCAGCACGTTACGCGGAAATTGGTTTCACAAATCAACAACCCTGTTACTGAACCAGTATTTACCCAAGTCTTCACCACAGCATCTTCACAACATAACTCCAGCAGTATCTTCACTACATAACCCCGTCAGCATCTTCATTACATAACCCCAACTGTATTTTCACCACATAACCACAACAGCATCATCTCTACATAACCCCAGCAGCATCTTCACCACATAACCCCAACAGCATCTTCACCACATTACCCTAGCAGCTTCATCACTTCATTTCCCCAGCAGCATCTTCACCACATAACTCAATTAACATCTTCACCACAACCTATATCTTCTTCATTTAACCTACAGCAGCATCGTCACTACATAACCACAACAGCATCTTCACTACGTAACCCCAGCACCATCTTGACTACATAACCTTAACAGCATCTTTACTGCATAACCAACAGCAGTATCTTCACTACATAACCCTAGCAGCATCTTCTCTATATATCCCCAGCATCGTCTTCACTACATAACCCCATTAGCATCTTCTCAACATAACCCCAGCAGCATCTTCACTACATAACCCCAACAGCATCGTCACCACGTAACCCCAACAGCATCTTCTCTACATAACTCCAGCAGCATCTTCACCACGTAACCGAAGCATCATCTTCACTACATAACCCTATTAGCATCTTCTGAAAACCACAGCAGCATCTTCACTACATAACCCCAACAGCATCGTCACCTTATAACACCAGCAGCATCTTCACCACGTAACCCCAACAGCATCTTCTCTACATAACTCTAGCAGCATCTTCACCACGGAACCCCAGCAGCATCTTCACTAAGTAACTCCAACAGCATCTTCTCTACATAACCCCAGCACCATCTTAAATACATAACCCCAACAGCATCTTCACCACATTACCCCAGCAATATCTTCACTCATTACCCCAGCAGAATTTTCATCACATATTCCCACCAACATCTTCACTCATTACCCCAGCAGCATCTTCACCACATACCCTAGCAGTATCTTCATCACATAACCCCAACGGCATCTTCACCACATAACCCCAGCAGCATCTTCGTCACATAACCCCAACAGCATCTTCACTACATAACCCAAGCAGAATCTTCACAACTTTACCCTATCAGCATTTTCACCACATAACTCCAACAGTGTTTTCACTACATAACCCCAGTAGCATCTTCATCACATAACCCAACCGCATAATCACCACATAACTCCAGCAGCATCTTCACTACATAAGAGCAGCAGCATCTTCACTACTTAACCCCAGCCGCATCTTCACCATATATCCCGAGCAACATCTTCACTCATTACCCCAGCAGCATCTTCATCACATAACCCCAACAGCATCTTCACCACATAACGCCAGCAGGATCTTCATCACATTATCCCAACAGCAACTTTACCACATAACCCCAGCAGCATCTTCACCACATAACCCAACAGGCTTTTCATTACATAACCCCAGCAGCATCTTCACCCTATTACCCCATCAGCATCATAAGAACCTAAGAACATAAGAACAAAGGCAACTGCAGAAGGCCTATTGGCCCATACGAGGCAGCTCCTATTTATAACCACCCAATCCCACTCAAACACTTGTCCAACCCGAGCTTGAAACAATCGAGGGACCCCACCTCCAGCACGTTACGCGGAAATTGGTTCCACAAATCAACAACCCTGTTACTGAACCAGTATTTACCCAAGTCTTCACCACAGCATCTTCACAACATAACTCCAGCAGTATCTTCACTACATAACCCCGTCAGCATCTTCATTACATAACCCCAACTGTATTTTCACTACATAACCCCAGCAGCATCTTCATCACATAACCCAACAGCATCTTCACCACATAACCCCAGCAGCTTGTTCACAACATAACCCAAGCAGCATCTTCACTACATAACTCCTAAATCATCTTAACCACACAATCCTTAGCAGCGTCTTCACTACATAACTCAATGAACATCTTCACCACAACCTATATCATCTTCATTTAACATACAGCAGCATCTTCACTACATAACCCCAGCAGCATCTTCACCACATAGCCACAACAGCATCATCTCTACATAACCCCAGCAGCATCTTCACTACATAACCACAGCAGCATCTTCACCACATAACCCCAACAGCATCTTCACCACATTACCCTAGCAGCTTTATCACTTCATTTCCCCAGCAGCATCTTCACCACAACCTATATCTTCTTCATTTAACCTACAGCAGCATCGTCACTACATAACCACAATAGCATCTTCACTACATAACCCCAGCACCATCTTTACTACATACCCTTAACAGCATCTTTACTGCATAACCAACAGCAGTATCTTCACTACCTAACCCTAGCAGCATCTTCTCTATATATCCACAGCATCATCTTCACTACATAACCACATTAGCATCTTCTCAACATAACCCCAGCAGCATCTTCACTACATAACCCCAACAGCATCGTCACCTTATAACACCAGCAGCATCTTCACCGCGTAACCCCAACAGCATCTTCTCTACATAACTCCAGCAGCATCTTCACCACGTAACCGAAGCATCATCTTCACTACATAACCCCATAAGCATCTTCTGAAAACCAGAGCAGCATCTTCACTACATAACCCCAACAGCATCGTCACCTTATAACACCAGCAGCATCTTCATGCACCACGTAACCCCAATAGCATCTTCTCTACATAACTCTAGCAGCATCTTCACCACGTAACCCCAGCAGCATCTTCACTACGTAACTCCAACAGCATCTTCTCTACATAACCCCAGCACCATCTTAAATACATAACCCCAACAACATCTTCACCACATTACCCCAGCAATATCTTCACTCATTACCCCAGCAGATTTTTCATCACATATTCCCCCCAACATCTTCACTCATTACCCCAGCAACATCTTCACCACATACCCTAGCAGTATCTTCATCACATAACCCCAACGGCAACTTCACCACATAACCCCAGCAGCATCTTTGTCACATAACCCCAGCAGCATCTTCACTACAATACCCCAGCAGCGTCTTCACTACTTTACCCAACAGCCTTTTCACTACATAACCCAAGCAGTATCTTCACAACATTACCCTATCAGCATTTTCACCACATAACTCCAACAATGTTTTCACTACATAACCCCAGCAGCATCTTCACTACATAACCCCATTAGCATCTTCTCAACATAACCCCAGCAGCATCTTCACTACATAAGCCCAACAGCATCGTCACCTTAAAAGACCAGCAGCATTTTCACCAAGTAACCCGAACAGCATCATCTCTACATAACTCCAACAGCATCTTCTCTACATAACTCCAGCAGCATCTTAAATACATAACCCCAACAGCACCTTCACCAAATTACCCCAGCAACATCTTCACTCATTACCCCAGCAGTATTTTCTTCACATATTCCCACCAACATCTTCACACATAACCCCAACGGCATCTTCACCACATAACCCCAGCAGCATCTTCGTCACATAACCCCAACAGCATCTTCCCTACATTACCCCAGCAGCGTCTTCACTACTTTACCCAACTGCCTTTTCACTACATAACCCAAGCAGCATCTTCACAACTTTACCCTATCAGCATTTTCACCACATAACTCCAACAGTGTTTTCACTACATAACCCCAGTAGCATCTTTATCACATAACCCAACAGCATCATCACCACATAACCCCAGCAGCATCTTCACCACATAACCCAAGCAGCATCTTCATCACATAACCCCTACAGCATCTTCACTACATAACCCCAGCAGCATCTTCACTACATAACCCCAGCAGCATCTTCACTACATAAGAGCAGCAGCATCTTCACTATACACGAGCAGCAGCATCTTCACTACTTAACCCCAGCCGCATCTTCACCATATATCCCCAGCAACATCTTCACTCATTACCCCAGCAGCATCTTCATCACATAACCCCAACAGCATCTTCACCACATAACCCCAGCAGCATCTTCATCACATTACCCCAACAGCAACTTTACCACATAACCCCAGCAGCATCTTCACCACATAACCCAACAGGCTTTTCATTACATAACCCCAGCAGCATCTTCACCCTATTACCCCATCAGCATCTTCACAACATAACTCCAGCAGTATCTTCACTACATAACCCCAACTGTATCTTCACTACATAACCCCAGCAGCATCTTCATCACATAACCCAACAGCATCTTCACCACATAACCCCAGCAGCATCTTCACTACATAAGAGCAGCAGCATCTTCACCACATAACCCCAGCCGCATCTTCACCATATATCCCCAGCAACATCTTCACTCATTACCCCTGCAGCATCTTCATCACATAACCCCAACAGCATCTTCACCACATAACCCCCGCAGCATCTTCACTGCATAACCCCAGCAGCATCTTCACTACATAACCCCAGCAGCATCTTCACTACATATGAGCAGCAGCATCTTCACCACATAACCCCAGCCGCATCTTCACCACATATCCCCAGCAACATCTTCACTCATTTCCCCAGCAGCATCTTCATCACATAACCTCAACAGCATCTTCACCACATAACCCCAGCAGCATCTTCATCACATTACTCCAACAGCATCTTTACTACATAACCCCAGCAGCATCTTCATTACATAACCCAAACAGTATTTTCACTACATAACCCCAGCAGCATCTTCATCACTTAACCCCAACAGCATCTTCACCACATAACCCCAGCAGCATCTTCACCACATAACTCCAGCAGCATCTTGACTACATAACCCCAGCAGTATCTTCAATACATAACCTCGACAGCATCTTTATTACATAACCCCAACAGTATTTTCACAACATAACCTCGACAGCATCTTTATTACATAACCCCAACAGTATTTTCACTACATCACCCAAGCTGCATCTTCGTCACATAACCTCAACAGCATCTTCACCACATAACCCCAGCAGCATCTTCGTCACATAACCCCAACAGCATCTTCACTACATTACCCCAGCAGCGTCTTCATTACTTTACCCAACAGCTTTTTCAGCACATAACCCCATCAGCATTTTCACCACATAACCCCAGCAGCATCTTCTCTACATAACCCCAGCAGCATCTTCACTACATAACCCCAACAGCATCTTCATTACATAACCCCAACAGTATTTTCACTACATAACCCCAGCAGCATCTTCATCACATAACCCAACAGCATCATCACCACATAACCCCAGCAGCATCTTCACCACATAACCCAAGCAGCATCTTCATCACATAACCCCTACAGCATCTTTACTACATAACCCCAGCAGCATCTTCACTGCATAACCCCAGCAGCATCTTCACTACATAACCCCAGCAGCATCTTCATTACATAAGAGCAGCAGCACCTTCACTACATAACCCCAGCCGCATCTTCACCACATATCCCAAGCAACATCTTCACTCATTACCCCAGCAGCACTTTCACCACATAACCCCAGCAGCATCTTCATCACATAACCCCAATAGCATCTTTACCACATAACTCCAGCAGCATCTTCACTACATAACCCAACAGGCTTTTCATTACATATCCCCAGCAGCATCTTCACCCTATTACCCCATCAGCATCTTCACCACATAACCCCAGCAGAATCTTCACTACATAACCCTTATCAGCATCTTCATTACATAACCCCAACTGTATTTTCACTACATAAACCCTGCAGCATTTTCATCACATAATCCAACAGCATCTTCACCACATAACCCCAGCAGCTTCTTCACTACATAACCCCAGGAGCATCTTCACTACATAACTCAATGAAAATCTTCACCACAACCTATATCATCTTTATTTAACATACAGCAGCATCTTCACTACATAACCCCAGCAGCATCTTCACCACATAACCACAATAGTATCATCTCTACATAACCCCAGCATCATCATCACTACATAACCCCAGCAGCATCTTCACCACATAACCCCAGCAGCATCTTCACCACATAACCACAATAGTATCATCTCTACATAACCCAAGCATCATCATCACTACATAACCCCAGCAGCATCTTCACTACATAACCCCAGCAGCATCTTCACCACATAACCACAATAGTATCATATCCCCAGCAGCATCTTCACCACATAACCCAAGCAGCATCTTCATCACATAACCCCTACAGCATCTTCACTACTTAACCCCAGCAGGATCTTCACTGCATAACCCCAGCAACATCTTCACTACATACCCCTAGCAGCATCTTCACTACTTAACAGCATCAGCATCTTCAATACTTAACAGCATCAGCATCTTCACTACATATCCCCAGCCGCATCTTCACCACATATCCCCAGCAACATCTTCACCACTTAACCCCAACAGTATCTTCACCACATTACCCACGCAGCATCTTCATCACATAACCCCAATAGCATCTTTACCTCACAACCCCGGCAGCATCTTCACCACATAACCCAACAGCCTTTTCACTACATAATTTCAGCAGCATATTCACCACATTACCCCTTCAGCTTCCTCACCATATAATTCCAGCAGCATCTTGACTTCATAACCCCAGCAGCATCTTTACTACATAACCCTAACAGCATCTTTGCTGCATAACCCCAGCAGTATCTTCACTTCATAACGCCTGAATCATCTTAACAACAAAATCCTCAGCATTGTCTTCACTCCATAACTCAATGAACATCTTCACCACAACCAACATCATCTTCGTTTAACCTACAACAGCATCTTCACTACATAACCCCAGCAGCATCTTCACCACATTGCCCAGCAGCATCTTCACTACATAACCCCAGCAGCATCTTCACCACATTGCCCAGCAGCATCTTCATTACATAACTCCTGAATCATCTTAACCACACATTCCTCAACAGCGTCTTCACTACATAACTCAATGAACATCTTCACCACAATCTATATCATCTTCATTTAACCTACAGCAGCATCTTCACTACATAACCCCAGCAGCATCTTCACTACGTAAGTCCTGAATCATCTTAACCACACAATCCTCAGCAGCGTCTTCACTACATAACTCAGTGAACATCTTCACCACAATCAATATCATATTCACTTACCCTACAGCAGCTTATTCACTACATAACCCCAGCAGCATCTTCACTACATAACTCCAGCAACATCTTCACCACATAACTGCTGATTCATCTTCACCACACAATCTTCAGCAGCGTATTCACCACATAACTCAATGAACATCTTCACCACAACCTATATCATCTTCTATTTACCTACAGCAGCATCTTCACTGCATAACCCCAGCAGCATCTTCACCACATAACCACTGTTACGGCCCTCTCGGGTCGCAACCGGGTTCTTACTCTGATGTTGTTAGAGGAAGGGTATCCGGCCCCAAGCCAGTAGTGGCTTTCAAGGGATGTGATCCGTAACGCAAGTAAAATAAAAGGGGAAGGGAAAGAAAGGCAAAAACTTAATATTATAATTAACACCTTCACCAATAAATATATATAAGAAATATAAGAAGATTACACGGGGGGGGGGGGGGGGGTATAAACACTATAATACACGGTTGTCTTCCTCTGAAGACTCTGGATCTTCACGGTGCCAAACTCGTGGTGCTTTCGTGGCCTCACGACGAATCCTTCGAGAAGCTTGCGTCTACCCCGGCCACAGGCCAGCCAAAACACAGTTCCACTGGGGGCACCGCCGTGGAGGCCATCAACCAAAAGTCCAGCAGATAGCTGGCAGGTTCCGACTCAGCGACGCTGGTTAGGCCACTCCACGAGCGATACTAGGGTAGCACCCTAGTCAGGAGCCTCGTGTGATACCACGGATCACTCTCCTGTCCACAATACCCCAGTGGTTAAGCGTCTCCACCAGTCAGTCTCGGGTATAACAATCCTTCAACTGCCGCTTCACAGGCAGGGTAACACCACAGTGTTCATCCGGGAGGCGACTCACAGCTGCTGCAGCAAAACACTTGGTGTCGAGACGGCTGCCTTGGGTAGACTGATCCAACCTCCATTACAGCAGTCCCAAGTCGACTCTGTAATCAGACACGTCATCAGTAACAGGGACACACAAAAGCACCTCACTTACAGGCTCAGACACAAACGCCCGACGTATCCACTCCATAGATGGCGTTGTTGTCTGAGCACCACCTCACCAGAGGTCAGCAGCGGCTGCGTTATGAACTGAACAGGACTGGAAACTGGCCCTCGTGGCCAGTACACCTCGTCCTCACCAGGTGTTGTCGTCTATTTGGAGGGGGTTTCGGGAGCTGACCCACAGATGGCGCGGTCGTCACTGCTCCGTGCCCGGACGTCGGGCTCGGGTCCGTAACACCTCCCCACCAAAAAGAATTTGGTTTGGGGTTCTATAAAGAGAAACACAAACCAAATTAGAACGGTGACACAACTCCAATTGGAGTCACTTATACTGTAAACTGGTACGGCGAGGCTGTCTCGTCCACAGAACTGTCCAAAGGAGAAACCCTGGCACAAAGGGAACTTGAATATGGCAGGCGATGACCTGCCTGACATAATTTTCCACACCTCCTCTGTGATGTCAAACAGGGGCATCATCTCACATCTCTCGAGTAAGGATCGGTGTAGACACGATGTGGGGCGACTCGACACTTCCCTGTGTCGTGGCACCGATGATGGCTGGTCACAGACGGTATTTCTAGTACCGGTCCGACGGTCCTTCAGGGAGACAGGAACCTGGAATACAGGGGTCTGATAATTCAGAGTGACAGCGACAGTGGGCAAGTCAATACTTACTACATACGCTTCTACTAGGTCCACACCTAGTCCCAACAGAGCTGCTCGTACACCGCAAATGGTGTCTGCTCTGCCATCGTCAGGTCGACCAACGTTCCGCATAACGCTGAATCCAGGCTCAGCAATCACGCGGGGGGTGTCAACCTGTCGGAAACAGTCACTCATATTATCACATCTCGTACCTCCTGTATCTACCATCACCTTCCAGGTTCCTTCTTCAACTGCAACACTCACTGTGCACGTCTCCAATCCCTGGGACCTCTTGATGTTCAAGGGAGCCATCATCTGTCGGGTCGTCCACTGGTCCTTACTGAGAACACACACAAGAACAAAAAATACCGCTAGGAAACATTTGGTTAACTTAGGGACAAGTTTCCTGAGCTTGAAATGTCTATAGCCGGCTACATCCATTAGCCTGGTTTGGACCAAAGAGGACACTACAACCCTCGCACATACCTCACATACTTCCGACGTCTGGGGAATCTCTGGCCGGTTCAATGAACGCTGTACCTTGCCATACCGTAAGTACACATTCGCCTTCACTCCAGACTCTTTGGTATCTGTGGGTACTTGCACACCAGACCTCTCTTCATGCTCAGTTGCTTCTGCCATCATAACCTCATGTTCCTCGTCGGGAGAAGAATCAGGAGACTCTGCTAGTATGCTGTCAATATGTAGGCGAGAGGACAAATCAAACATAGTATTTAATTCCGGGTCTGTCCGTACCTGGACATTACCACTGCCCGCTATCACCTCTGACCTTGCTGTTTCGGCTGACTCGTCCGCGACCTTGGGAAGATTGATGCTCCAATCTGTCACCAAGTCGTTGGCTAGTATCACGTCAATCCCAGCTATAGGCAAGGTATCGACTACTGCCAACGCACATGTGCCGCTGAAGTAAGGCGAGTCGAGATGTACCGGCACAAAGGGGGCGATGTACTGCGTCCTAGGAAACCCAACCAGGATAACCTTTTGTCTCCCATCCACACTCACTTCCTCGGGTAATGAGTCTCTCACGATCAGGGACTGGGCTGCTCCACTATCTCTGAGCACTACAACTGATCTACCAGTATGATCACTCGATACATACCCGCCTGAAGTGTGAGGGGCGAACAAACTTGGTTCTTCCTGAGTAGTCGTAGAGTGGCTTCCTGCTGGTGATGTCACACAGCTCATCATCAGCACCTCCCTACGAGCGCCGTTACCTCTTCTGCCTCGGCACATAGCAGCTACATGCCCTTTCTGCCCACAAGTCCAGCACACCACATTCCTCCTTGGACTCCGGTGTTTCGGACTGCTAGGACTGGTCCTTCGAGGGCCACTTGGGGGCGTCTTCTTAGCGCTTCGTGGGACGGGGGTCTCCTCTTCGTCATGAGGTTTGTCAAACCGGCGTTGGTAATTCCTCGGGACGTACTTAGCAGAAGGCCTATGCGTCAGGATGTATTCCTCAGCCATTGTGGCTGCCGCACTCAAGGTCTCTACCTGCTGTTCCTCCAAGTACGTCTTCAGGTCTCCAGACAAACAATCCTTGAAGTCCTCTAACAGTATGAGCTGCTCGAGGTCTTCTTTGGTCTCCACCTTCCGAGAGGCACACCACTCCTGGAAAAGTCGCTCCTTGATAGTGGCGAATTCGGTGAAAGTGTGCTCTGAGATCTTTTTCAGGTTTCTGAACTTCTGCCTGTAAGCCTCAGGTACCAATTGGTACGCCATGAGCACGACCTTCTTCACCATGTCATAATCGCCGGAGTCGTCAAGGGATAACGTGGAGCAGGCGATTTGGGCCTTCCCAGTCAAGACTGACTGTATCATGATGGCCCAATTCTCCCTTGGCCACTCCAAAGAGGCAGCGACTTTCTCGAAAGCTGCGAAGAACTTTGAAACTTCCTTCTCGTTGAATTTTGGGACCATTTTGATGTTCCTTACCGGATCGAAACTACTGGTTTCCGTCGTTGGCCTCCGACCACCTAACCGCAATACTTCTAGTTCATGTTGTCTCTGTCTTTCTTTTTCTTCTCTCTCTCGCTGTTTCTCTTCCCTTTCTCGCTCTTCTCTCTCTCTTTCTCGTTCTTCTCTTTCTCTTTCTCGTTCTTCTCTCTCTCTTCTCTCTTCTCTTTCTCGTTCTTCAGTCTCTCGTTTCTCTTCTCTTTCTCGTTCTTCTTTTTCTCTTTCTCGTTCTTCTCTTTCTCGTTCTCGTTTCTCTTCTCTTTCTCTTTCTGCCTTCCTTTCTTCTAATTCTAAACGCCTCATCTCTAATTCTTTATCTTGTCTCTCTCTTTCCATTTCTAATTTCTTCCATTCTATCTCACGATTTATCTCTAAGGCACGCATTTTGACTGTAAGAAAGCTAATATTCAGCTCACCTGCATCACTGTCAATGTCACTGCCTTTATCTTCCTTTTCAGTGGAAGTTACTTCCTCACTTTCTCTTGTACTTGGTACTTCACTTTCCTGTTTTTCTTCGGCCTTCAAATGCCGGTGAACCTTTGACAAGATCTCCACACGGGAATCACTGGCACAGATCTTGATCTCCAGGTAGGCACTCACCAGTACGAGTTCCTGTTTGCTCAGGTATTTTATTCTGGCAAGACAGTCCTCCCTGTTCAGAAAAGCCTGAACATCGTCCAGATCATCGATGGTAGCTTTTTCTGCCATTGTCACAGATGGAACACTTAGCACTTAACACACCGCTTCACTTTAGCACTTAATGCACTGAGTACTGTTCTACGTCAATATTGCACTTTATCGCACCTGGCGCCTCATTTGCCAATATTGTACGTAATCACTTCAGGCACCGCACTACACAATATTGCACTTAATCACAGCGAGCACTTCGCTCTACAATATTGCACTGAATCACTGAGCACCGCACTACACAATATTGCACTTAATCACAGAGAGCACTTCGCTCTACAATATTGCACTGAGTCACTCCGAGCACCGCACGGGACGTATAACGTCCAAATAGTCACACAGGGGGAATTATTTACAGGGATTACGCCACTTCACCACCCCTGTCAAACATACTTGACAAGGGGACGGATCCCGCTGGGGATGCCAATTACGTTACAGCCCTCTCGGGTCGCAACCGGGTTCTTACTCTGATGTTGTTAGAGGAAGGGTATCCGGCCCCAAGCCAGTAGTGGCTTTCAAGGGATGTGATCCGTAACGCAAGTAAAATAAAAGGGGAAGGGAAAGAAAGGCAAAAACTTAATATTATAATTAACACCTTCACCAATAAATATATATAAGAAATATAAGAAGATTACACGGGGGGGGGGGGGGTATAAACACTATAATACACGGTTGTCTTCCTCTGAAGACTCTGGATCTTCACGGTGCCAAACTCGTGGTGCTTTCGTGGCCTCACGACGAATCCTTCGAGAAGCTTGCGTCTACCCCGGCCACAGGCCAGCCAAAACACAGTTCCACTGGGGGCACCGCCGTGGAGGCCGTCAACCACAAGTCCAGCAGATAGCTGGCAGGTTCCGACTCAGCGACGCTGGTTAGGCCACTCAACGAGCGATACTAGGGTAGCACCCTAGTCAGGAGCCTCGTGTGATACCACGGATCACTCTCCTGTCCACAATACCCCAGTGGTTAAGCGTCTCCACCAGTCAGTCCCGGGTATAACAATCCTTCAACTGCCGCTTCACAGGCAGGGTAACACCACAGTGTTCATTCGGGAGGCGACTCACAGCTGCTGCAGCAAAACACTTGGTGTCGAGACGGCTGCCTTGGGTAGACTGATTCAACCTCCATTACAGCAGTCCCAAGTCGACTCTGTAATCAGACACGTCATCAGTAACAGGGACACACAAAAGCACCTCACTTACAGGCTCAGACACAAACGCCCGACGTATCCACTCCATAGATTGCGTTGTTGTCTGAGCACCACCTCACGAGAGGTCAGCAGCGGCTGCGTTATGAACTGAACAGGACTGGAAACTGGCCCTCGTGGCCAGTACACCTCGTCCTCACCAGGTGTCGTCGTCCATTTGGAGGGGGTTTCGGGAGCTGACCCACAGATGGCGCGGTCGTCACTGCTCCGTGCCCGGACGTCGGGCTCGGGTCCGTAACAACCACAAAAGCATTTTCACTACATTAACCCCAGCATTAATGAAAATCTTTACCACAACCTATATCATCTTCATTTAACCTACAGCAGCATCTTCACAACATAACTCCAACTTCTTCACCACACAGCCCAGCAGCATCTTCACTACATAACTCCTGAATCATCTTAACCACACAGTCCTCAGCAGCGTCTTCACTACATAACTCAATGAACATCTTCACCGCAACCTATATCATCTTCATTTAACCTACAACAGCATCTTCACTACATAACCACAACAGCATCTTCACTACATAACCCCAGCAGCATCTTTACTACATAACTCAAGCAACATATTCACTACATAACCGCTGAATCATCTTAACCACACAATCCTCAGCAGCGTCTTTACTACATAACTCAGTGAACATCTTCACCACAACCTATATCATCTTCAATTAACCTATAGCAGCATCTTCACTACATAACCCCAGCAGCATCTTCACCACATAACCACAAAAGCATTTTCACTACATTAACCCAGCATCAATAAAAATCTTCACCACAACCTATATCATCTTCATTTAACCTACAGCAGCATCTTCACAACATAACTCCAACATCTTGACCACACCCCAGCAGCATCTTCACTACATAACTCCTGAATCATCTTAACCACACAATCCTCAACAGCGTCTTCACTACATAACTCAATGAACATCTTCACCACAATCTATATCTTCATTTAACCTACAGCAGCATCTTCACTACATAACCCCAGCAGCATCTTCACCACATGAGTCAAGCAGCACCTGCATCACATAACCCCTACAGCATCTTCACTACATAACCCCAGCAACTTCTTCACTACTTAACCCCATCAGCATCTTCACTACATAACCCCAGCAGCATCTTCACCACATAACTCCAAGAGCATCTTCATCACATAACCCAACAACATCTTCACCACATATCCCCTGTAGCATCTTCAACACATAGCCCCAGCATCTTCGTCACCTTACCCAATCAGCATCTTCACCATATAACTCCAGCAGCATCTTGACTACATAACCCCAGCAGTAGCTTCCCTACATAACCCCAACAGCATCTTCATTACATAATCCCAACAGCATCTTCGCTACATAACTCCAGAATCATGTTAACAACACAATCCTCAGCAGCGTCTTCACTACATAACTCAATGAACATCTTCACCACAACCAATATCATCTTCATTTAACGTACAACAGCATCTTTACTACATAACCCCAGTAAAATCTTCACCACATCACCACAACAGCATCTTCACCGCATAACCACAGCTGCATCTTCACCACATTACCCCATCAGCATCTTCACCTCATATCCCCAGCAGCATCTTCACTACATAACTCCTGAATCAACTTAACCACACAATCCACAGCAGCCTCTTTACTACATAACTCAATGAACATCTTCACCACAACCTATATCATCTTCATTTAACCTAAAGCATCATCTTCACTACATAACCCCAGCAGCATCTTCTCCACGTAACCACAGCAGCCTCTTCACTACATAACCCCAGCAGCATCTTCACTACATAACCCCAGCAGCATCTTTACTACATATCCCAACAGCATCTTCACCACGTAACTCCAGCAACATCTTCACTACGTAACTCCTGAATCATCTTAACCACACAATCCTCAGCACCGTCTTCACTACATAACTCAATGAACATCTTTACCACAACCAATATCATCTTCATTTAACGTACAACAGCATCTTTACTACATAACCCTTAGCAGAATCTTCACCACATCACCACAACAGCATTTTCACTACATAACCCCAGCATCAATGAACATCTTCACCACAACCTATATCATCTTCATTTAACTTATAGCAGCATCTTAACAACATAACCCCAGCAGCATCTTCACCACATAACCCCAACAGCATCTTCACTACATAACCCGAACAGCATCTTCACCGCATAACTCCAGCAGCATGTTCATTACATAACCCCAGCAGCATCTTCACCACATAAACCCAGCAGCATCTTCACCACATAGCCCCAGTAGCATCATCACCACATAATCCCAGCAGCATCTTCACCACATAACCCCAGCAGCATCTTCATTACATAACCCCAGCAGCATCTTCATTACATAACCCCAACAGCATCTTCACCATATAACACCAGCAGCATCTTCACCACGTAACCCCAGCACAATCTTCACTACATAACCCCAACAGCATCTTCTCTACATGTCTCCAGCAGCATCTTCACCACGTAACCCCAGCTGCATCTTCACTACGTAACTCCAACAGCATCTTCTCTACATAACCCCAGCAGCATCTTCAATACATAACCCCAACAGCATCTTCACCACATTACCCCAGCAACATCTTCACTCATTACCCCAGCAGCATCTTCATCACATATCCCCAGCAACATCTTCACTCATTACCCCAGCAGGTTCTTCACCACATACCCTAGCAGCATCTTCATCAGATAACCCCAACGGCATCTCCATCACATAACCCCAGCAGAATCTTCGTCACATAACCCCAACAGCATCTTCACCACAAAACCCCAGCAGCATCTTCGGCACATAACCTCAGCAGCATCTTCACTACATAACCCAAGCAGCATCTTCACAACATTACCCAACAGCATTTTCACCACATAACTCCAGCAGCATCTTCTCTACATAACCCCAGCAGCATTTTCACTACATAACCCCAACAGCATCTTCATTACATAACCCCCAACAGTATTTTCACTACATAACCCCAGCAGCATCTTCATAACATAACCCAACAGCATCATCACCACGTAACCCTAGCAGCATCTTCACTGCATAACCCCAGAAACATCTTAACTACATAACCCCAGCAGTATCTTCACTACATAACCCCGACAGCATCTTCATTACATATCCCCAACAGTATTTTCACTACATAACCCCAGCAGCATCTTCATCACATAACCCGACAGCATCTTCACCACATAACCCCAGGAGCATCTTCATTACATAACCCCAGCAGCATCTTCACTTCATAACCCCTGAATCATCTTAACCACAAAATCCTCAGCAGCGTCTTCACTTCATAACTCAATGAACATCTTCACCACAACCAATATCATCTTCATTTAACCTACAGCAGCATCTTCACTACATAACCCAGCAGCATCTTCACTACATGACCCCAGCAGTATCTTCACTACATAACCCCAGCAGCATCTTCACTACATAACTCCAGCAACATCTTTACTACATTACCTCTGAATCATCTTAACCACACAATCCTCAGCAGCGTCTTCACTACGTAACTCAGTGAACATCTTCCCCACAACCTATATCATCTTCAATTATCCTTTAGCAGCATCTTCACTGCATAACCCCAGCAGCATCTTCACCACATAACCACAAAAGCATTTTCACTACATTAACCCAGCATCAATGAAAATCTTCACCACAACCTATATCATCTTCATTTAACCTACAGCAGCATCTTCACAACATAACTCCAACATCTTGACCACACCCCAGCAGCGTCTTCACTACATAACTCCTGAATCATCTTAACCACACAATCCTCAACAGCGTCTTCACTACATAACTCAATGAACATCGTCACCACAACCTATAGCATCTTCATTTAACCTACAGCAGCATCTTCACTACAAAACCCCAGCAGCATCTTTACTACATAACCCCAGCAGCATCTTCACTACATAACCCCAGCAGCATCTTCACTACAAAACCTCAGCAGCATCTTCACCGCATAACTCTAGCAGCATCTTCACTATATAACTCCTGAGTCATCTTAACCACACAATCCTCAGCAGCATCTTCACTACATAACCCCAGCAGCATCTTTACTAAATAACCCCAGAAGCATTCTCACTACATAACCCTAGCAGCATCTTCACCACATAACCACAATATCATCTTCACTACATAACCCCAGCAGCATCTTCACTACATAACCCCAGCAGCATCTTCACCACATAACCACAACTTCATCTTCACTACATAACCCCAAGAGCATCTTCACCACATTACCCCAGCGGCATCTTCACCACATATCCCCAGCAACATCTTCGCTCATTATTCCAGCAGCACATTTATCACGTAACACCAACAGCATCTTCATCACATAATCCCAGCAGCATCTTCATCACTTAACCCCAACAGCATCCTCACCACATAACCCCAGCAGCATCTTCATCCCATGTCCCCAACAGCATCTTCACCACATAACCCCAACAGCATCTTCACCACATAACCCCAACAGCATCTTCACTACATAACCCCAGCAGCATCTTCACTACATAACCCCAGCAGCATCTTACCCACATAACTCCATCAGCATCTTCACTACATAACCCCAGCAGCATCTTCTCTACATAACTCCAACAGAATCTTCTCTACATAACCCCAACAGCCTCTTCACCACATTATCCAAGCAACATCTTCACTCATTACCCCAGCAGCATCTTCACCACATATCCCCAGCAACATCTTCACTCATTACCCCAGCAGCATCTTCACCACATATCCCTAGCAACATCTTCACTCATTACCCCAGCAACAGCTTCACCACATAACCCCAGCAGCAGCTACATCACATAACCCCAACGGCATCTTCACCACATAACCCCAGCAGCATCTTCGTCACATAACCCCAACAGCATCTTCCCCACATAACCCCAGCAGCATCTTCATCGCATAACCCAACAGCATCTTCTCCACATAACCCCAGCAGCATCTTTGTCACATAACCCCAAAAGCATCTTCACTACATATCCCCAGCAACATCTTCACTACTTTACCCAACAGCCTTTTCACTACATAACCCCAGCAGCATCTTCACAACTCGCCACCCCTACAAACACACACACACACACACACACACACACACACACACACACACACTGCACCCCTCTTCCACTCACCCCCAAACCCCACCAAACCCTCACCCCTCCTATGCACCTCCACATAACCCTAGCATTCACAACATTACCCAGCACCACATTTAACCCTCTCACCTTGTGACCCCCTAACACCTTCCCCCATCTCCCTCATCCCCTCTTCTACCCCAAAACCTCCACCTACCCCCGATTCCCCCCTAACTAATACACCCTCTCTTCCACCTATGCTCCATTCTCCTCTCAGCCCCTCTGCCCTCAATATCCCTCTCTCCCCCCCTAACCTCTCAACCTCTAACTGACTCAGTCTCACTCTATTTCTCAACCCGCCAATGCCATTCAGACTCTCCCTAACTTGCAGGCCCATTTTGCCCTTCCTACCCCCATAGATGCCCAGACCCCATTTGCCTACCAGGCACTCCCAGGCACTGCCCCTAGCACCCCCCCCCCGACACCCCCATAACCCCCACTCGCCCCCAGACACCCCTCAGTACCCCCGAGACCCTTGGCGAAAGAGGGAACTCTGGCACCAGTGTTTCCAAGAAGAGTCTCAAGGTTTGGTACACCAATGCTGATGATGTATCCAATAAAGCAGAAGAGATAAAAGAAAGAGGTAGTGAGGCAGACCCAGACATAGTGGCAGTAGTGGAAATTAAAATAAATGGCATGATCTCGGATGCAATCTTTCCAGAGGGGTACCAGGTGATAAGAAAGGAAAGGACACAGAGACAGGGAGGAGGAGTGGCACTCCTAAGAAAGCGGAAATGGAAGTTTGATGAACCGGAAAATCCGGGTACCAATGAAAGCACGAACTCCATACATGGAACTCTGACAGTGGATGGGAAGAAGATGATAATCTTGATACTCTACAATCTCCCACCAAACAGTAGAAGGCCCAGGCAGGAGTATGAGGACAGCAACAAGGCATGTATATATGAACTGCAGAGGGCAGCAACTTTAGCGCATATAATGAGAGCGAAGCTGCTGGTCATGGGGGACCTAAATCACGGAGAGATAGATTGGAAAACGAGGAATCCGGGAGGATACCTGGGGAGCAAAGCTGGTAGACGTTATTGACAGGAATTTCCTAACACAGCATGTGAAGGAAGACACTAGGGAAAGAGGAGGAGATACGCCCAGCCTATTAGACCTCGTTTTCAATCAGAATGTAGAAGACATCAAGAATTTAGAACATGAAATACCACTAGGAGCCAGTGACCACTGTGTCCTAGTCTTTGACTACATGATGGAGCTTAAAATTGTGACCAAAGGACAAGAGGTCCGAGTAAGGAGACTTGATTACAGAAGAGGGGATTACAGGAGGATAAGGGACTACCTGGGAGAAGTGCAGTGGGAGGAAGAGATTAGAGAAAAAAAGTGCAAAATATGATGAACCAAGTCATATGGAAAGGCAAGGAGGCTGAAGAGAGATTTAGAGGCCAAGTCCCCGGATTTAAAAAATTGTTGTAGGGTATTCATAATTTATTATCCTGATACATGTGAAAGGTGCTGCACCTAGGCCAAGTTTCAGCATCTCAGCCTAAATAGAGACGGAAAAAAAAAAAAAAAAAAAAAAGACGAATTTTTCAACCATGTTCAAAAAATTTCACAGCCCACAATTGTGAACCAAAATCATTTATAAGACACTCAGCTATGACCTTACTATATAATAAAGATTTGCATGTCACATTATTATCCCAGATGTATTTAGTGCAATAATACAGATTTTATAAAAGTTTCCCAAAAACGTATGCAACAAAATGAGGTGTATCATTATTTATAAAATCAATAAATCTACGTAGATAAGAATAATGACATGCGTTTATAGAGGCGTATTTTCTACATATAATGTGCAAGTTTCATGTAAATAGAATAATAAATAAAGGCTGTGAAATTTTATCTAGTTTTAAAAGTTGGAGTTGCGTAGCGCGCTCTCAAAGTTTCTCAACCTGCGGTCACTCGTGAGTGGTGATTTACGCATTGCGGCCAGCTCGTATGGAGAGCTCGCATGCATCTAGCTGTCAATGCTTCTCTCTTGTTCGTTTGGTAAGTCATATTGCAGTACAAATAGCTAAAAATCCAAAAATAGCATGTTCTGGGAGATATTGTGTGAGCGCGTCAGCATCCATCCTCTCTCCATGAGAGACACGCAGTCACTGACTGCACCACCCTCGTGTCAGACCATATGTTGTGTTGCCATATGGTTAGTTTATATTCATTTTATGCATAACATGTTATTTTCAACGCTATTACGAAAAATAAGACATCTACAACGTAAGATACAATACCCCGCGGCGTACTCACGGCGCGAGGACCAGATTCACGAAAGTTGCAGCGGGAAATTTGACTCTAATTACGTTATTTTTCAAGATATCATTAAACGGTTTGGACCACAGTGTTGCCAGAACGTTGTAGTATTTTTCGTAATTTTTCGTAAATATTCCATTTTTCATCGGATTTTCGGGTGACTTGGCCCCTTATTCCAACAGTAAAGTAAAAAAGCAGGAGGGAATATAAAAACCCATGGTTTAATAGACAGTGTCAGGAGGCAAAAGTGAGAAGTAGGAGGGAGTGGAGGAAGTACAGAGGACAACAGGATTAGATGTAACAGAGCAAGGAATGATTACATAAGACGAGTGTCGGAAAGGAAGTATGAGAATGATATTGCAATCAAAGTGAAAAAGCAACCTAAATTACTACATAGCCATATAAGAAGGACGATGTCGGTAAATGACCAAGTGACAAGACAGGAAAATAGAAGGGGCATATACAGAAAGCGACAAGGAAATCTGCGAGGTACTGAATGCAAGTTCCCATGGAGTGTTCACAACCGAGTCTGAGTGGCTCCCATTGTTAGAAGAGATTACCCTAGATGAAAGACTATCAGATATAGAGGTGATAGCAGAGGAGGTAATGAAACAGTTCACAACACTGGATGCAACTAAAGCGGTTGGACCAGACAAAGTATCACCGTGGAAACTAAAAGAGGTAGCGCAGGCACTCAGCATGCCTCTTGCAATGATCTTTAATGAGTCACTTATGTCGGGAGAATTTCCCAGTTGCTGGAAGGAGGCAAATGTCGTACCGATTTTCAAGAAAGGTGATAGGAAGGAGGCACTTAACTACAGACCCGTATCACTGACAAGCATCCCCTGCAAAATACTTGAAAGAATAATTAGGCTAAGACTTGTTGAGCACCTGGAGAGCATTGGGGTTGTAAACAAGCACTATATTGGGTTCTGGACAGGGAAATCACGCCTAACAAACCTTTTGGAATTCTATGACAAAGTAACAAGGATAACGCAGGACAAAGAAGGCTGGGACAAAAACAGGAACTATGACAATGGGTGGACCTAAGATAATAGTGGCAGTCATTTACAACCATCCATGAAATGACAGAAGACCCAGACAAGAGTTCGACAGAAACAACATGGCTACCATTAACATAATAGATAGAGCAGCTTCAGTTGCTTGCATGAATGGATCCAGACTCTAAATCATGAGGGATTTCAAGCATTGAAAGATAGACTGGGAGAACAGGAACGCACATGGAGGTGAAGACACATGGAGATCTAAACTTTTGGAAGTGAGTACAAGGAACTTTCTGAGCCAACATGTCAAGGGCCCACAAGAATGAGAGGAAATGACGAACCAGCTAGACTCGACCTGATTTTCACCTTAAATGACTCAGAAATAAGGGAAGTCAAATATGAAGCCCCCATAGGAATGAGTGACCACAGTGTATTGATATTTGAGTATCTGGTAGAAGTACGGATATCCTGTCCAAGGATGGGATTGGAAGGAAAAAGACTAAATTACCGAAGAAGAAAATATGACGAGATGAGGAACTTCCTAATGGGAATACCATGGGAAACAGAACACAGATTAAAGACTGTACAGCACATGATGGATTATGTCACTCAGAAGTTTTTTTATTATTATTTTCTACCACAGACGTGGCCACACAGTTACAATGCTAAGCAGCATATATACATTTTCTTCTGTCCTCCATGGACAGGGTTAGAGATGTTTTAAACATATAGTTCAGGGGTTTATTGAACAATCAACTACAGAAGGTGACGGTGTTTAGCTAACCTACATACGTAAATACATAGATACACAGATTTACGTATGCCCTACATAAAGTGTTCGATGTGTCTATTACATAGTGTCATTAATGTGCATTTACAAAGGTGAAATGTAATTCTGATCAGCTTCCATTTATACTTTATACATATACATACACACACACACACACATATACGTACATATACATATATACACACACACATGCATTCACATTCATTTGTCTCTTTTACTCTGACAGGGTGAGATAGCTGATAGAGAAACTAGTGTGCAATTAAGCACTTAATCACTGAAGGTGATTAAGGTGCTTTTACAAGCTCAGGTTTTATAGTTACATCACATACAGACAGTGTATAATTGATACATTACATGGTTAATCTTGGGTACATGTCCAGTATATCATCAAGTGTTCCAGTACTCATATAGTAATTACACAGTTCAGCATACCTAAGCCCAGGAGGGCGAAAGTTAGTTAATATGGGGCATTCTACAATATAATGTTCAAGAGAGTGCATGTTTTCTCTTTCACATAGTTGGCAAATTATGTACTCGACATTTGGGGTTTGAGAAAGCTGCCAAATATGTCTATATCCCAGGCGTATTCTGGCCACTATAACATCACATTGCAGGTTCTTGTTTTATTAGTCCCACATGTGAATGTCTCCTCACGATATCTATCATAATATTTAATGCTACAACTTTCAGGAGGCTGCAGACAGGTTTATCCCAGTCCAAAAAGTGAACAATTAGAAGCAACAGAAGAATCCGTGGTTCAACCAGGAATGTGCGGCAGCAAAGCAATTGAGTAAAAGAGCAAGGCGAAACTACAGGAAAAACAGAACACCAGAGAGCAGGGAGTGATACCAGAGAGCCAGAAATGAGTACATCAGAGCGAGGAGAGAAGCAGAGAGGCAGTACGAAAATCACATCGCGAGTAAAGCTAAAACCCAACCAAAACTGCTCCACAGCCACATCAGGAGGAAAACAACAGTGAAGGAACAAGTGATGAAACTGAGAAAAGGGGAGAACAGATACACCGAGAACGACAAAGAGGTGTGTGAAGAACTCAACAAGAGATTCCAAGAGGTCTTCACAATAGAAGAAAGAGAGGTCCCTGCACTAAATGAGGAGGCAAGCCGAACAACCTTGGAGGAAATTTACATCACCAGTGATGAGGTTAAAAGGAATCTGTTGGAGCTGAATGTGTCAAAGGCTGTTGGGCCTGACAGAATCTCACCGTGGATTCTAAAAGAAGGTGCAGAAGCACTAAGTGTGCCACTCTCTATGGTGTATAACAGGTCACTGGAAACGGGAGACCTTCCGAAAAGCTGGAAGACAGCTAATGTAGTCCCAATTTACAAAAAGGGTGACAGGCAAGAGGCACTGAACTACAGGCCAGTTTCTCTAACTGGTGTACCATGCAAGGAGATGGAGAAGATTGTGAGGAGAAGGCTTGTAGAGCATCTGAAGGGAAACAGCTTTGTAACACACCATCAGCATGGGTTCAGAGATCGTAAATCGTGCCTCACAGGCCTAATAGAATTCTATGACCATGCAACACAAATTAGGCAGAAATGAAGGGGTGGGCAGACTGCATTTTCTTGGACTGTTAGAAAGCCTTTGACACAGTTCCTCACAAAAGGCTGTTACAAAAGTTGGAGCAGCAGGCAGGAGTAAAAGGTAAGGTGCTCCAATGGATAAGGGAGAATCTAAGCAATAGGAAATAGCGAGTAACTGTGAGGGGAGAGACATCAGAGTGGCGAGATGTCACCAGCAGGGTTCCACAGGGCTCTGTACTCGGACGCATCCTGTTTCTAGTATATGTAAACGACCTTCCAGTGGGTATAGACTCATTCCTCTCAATGTTTGCTGATGATGCAAAAATTATGAGAAGAATCCAAACAGGTGAAGATAGACAGAGACTACAGGACTACCTGGACAAACTGGAGGAATGGTCTAGAAAATGGCTGCTAAAGTTCAACTCAGGAAAGTGTAAAGTAATGAAATTAGGCGAAGGGAGCAGAAGGCTGAACACAAGGTACCATCTGGGAGGTGAAATCCTACAAGAGGCAAATAGAGAGAAAAATCAGGGGGGCGATATGACACCGAACCTGTCCCCAAAGGCCCACTGTTACGGCCCTCTCGGGACGCAACGGGGTCCTTACTCTGATGTTGTTAGAGGAAGATATATGTATCCGTTCCCGAGCCAGTAGTGGCTATCAAGGGATGAGATCCGTGACACAAGTAACTTAAAGGGAGTAGGGAAAGAAAGCTAAGAACTTAATATTATATAATGTCCGTCACCAATAAATAATATATAGAACGGTTACACAAGGGGGGGGGTATTAACACTATACAAGGGGATTAATCCATAATCGTGGTCTTCTGCTGAAGACGCTGGTGCCACACCACTTGGTGCTGAGTCCTTGGTGCTTTCTTCGTGGCCTCACAACGTGTCCTCTGAGAATGCCGAGCCTACCCGGGCCACAGGTCAGCCAAAACGCAGGTCCACTGGGGGCACCGTCGTGGAGGCCGTCAACCACACGTCCAGCTGGTCTGCTGGCAGGTACTGAGCCACCAAGGCTTGTACGGCCACTCCACGAACGATATAAGGGGTACGCCCTAGACAGGAGTCTCGTGTGATATCACAAATCACCCTCCTGTCCTCAATACCCCAGTGGATGATCGTCTCCAACAGTCGGTCCCGGGTAAATCCTTTCACTGCCACTCCACTGGCAGGCTAACACACCACAGTGTTCTTCCGGGGGGGACGACGTCACAACAGCTGCAGCAAACTTCACAGTATGGAGACTGGCTGCCTCGGGTAGACTGACTCAACCTTCAACACAGCGGTCCCAGGTCGGCTCTGTAAACAGACACGTCATCAATGACTGGGACACACTAAAACACCTTACTTACGGGCTCGGGCACAAACACCTGACGTATCCAGTCCATAGATGGCGCTGTCGTCGGAGCACCACCTTACCAGAGGTCAGTGGCGGCGGTGTAGAGTGCTGAACGGGACTGGAAAATGGCCCTTGTGGCCGATATTCGCCGTCCTCATCCGGTGTCGTCGTTCGTTTGGCGGGGGTTTCGGGAGCTGACCCACAGATGGCGTAGTCGTTACTACTCCGTGCTCGGACGCTGGATCCGGGTTCGTAACACCCACATCAAAAGAATATCATCAGCGGCATATGCTAGACTAGCCAATATAAGAACTGCCTTAAGAAACTTGTGTAAGGAATCGTTCCGGACCCTGTATACCACTTATGTAAGACCAATCCTGGAGTGTGCAGCTCCAGCCTGGAGTCCATACCTAGTTAAACACAAGACGAAGTTAGAGAAGATGCAGAGGTATGCCACCAGACTCGTCCCGGAACTGAGAGGAATGAGTAACAAGGAAAGACTAAGGGAGCTCAACCTCACAACCCTAGAAAACAGAAGAGTAAGGGGAGACATCATAACCACCTACAAAATTCTCAGGGGAATTGACAGAGTGGACAGAGACAAACTCTTTAGCGCGAGTGGGACACGAACAAGGGGACGCAGGTGGAAACTTAGTACCCAGATGAGCCACAGAGACGTTAGAAAGAATTTTTTTCAGTGTCAGGGTAGTTAACAAATGGAATGCATTAAGTAATGTTGTAGTAGAGGCAGACTCTATACACAGTTTCAAATGTAGATATGATAGAGCCCCGTAGGCTCAGGAATATGTACACCAGTTAATTGACAGTTGAGAGGCGGGACCAAAAAGCCAGAGCTCAATCCCCGCTAACACAACTAGGTGAGTACATGTACACAAACACGCACACACTGACAGGGGGACAAAGACAAACTCCTTCACTCGCTGCTGGGCTGCAGATCCTCTCCCCCGGTCGCTGGTGGGCTGCAGATCCTCTCCCCCGGTCGCTGCTGGGCTGCAGATCCTCTCCCCCGGCCGCTTCTGGGCTGCAGATCCTCTCCCGCGGTCGTTGGTGGGCTGCAGATCCTCTCCCCCGGTCGCTGCTGGGCTGCAGATCCTCTCCCCCGGCCGCTTCTGGGCTGCAGATCCTCTCCCGCGGTCGTTGGTGGGCTGCAGATCCTCTCCCCCGGTCGCTGGTGGGCTGCAGATCCTCTCCCCCGGTCGCTGGTGGGCTGCAGATCCTCTCCCTCGGTCGCTGGTGGGCTGCAGATCCTCTCCCCCGGTCGCTGGTGGGCTGCAGATCCTCTCCCCTGGTCGCTGCTGGGCTGCAGATCCTCTCCTCCAGTCGCTGCTGGGCTGCAGATCCTCTCCTTCGGTCTTTGATGGGTTGCAGATCCTCTCCCCTGATCGCTGCTGGGCTGCAGATCCTCTCCCCTGGTCGCTGCTGGGCTGCAGATCCTCTCCTCCAGTCGCTGCTGGGCTGCAGATCCTCTCCTTCGGTCTTTGATGGGTTGCAGATCCTCTCCCCTGATCGCTGCTGGGCTGCAGATCCTCTCCCTCGGTTGCTGCTGGGCTGCAGATCCTCTCCTTCGGTCTTTGGTGGCTGCAGATCCTCTCCCCTGATCGCTGGTGGGCTGCAGATCCTCTCCCACGGTCGCTGCTGGGCTGCAGAACCTCTCCCTCGGTCGCTGCTGGGCTGCAGATCCTCTCCCCCGGTCGCTGCTGGGCTGCAGATCCTCTCCCCCGGTCGCTGGTTGGCTGCAGATCCTCTCCCCTGGTCGCTGGTGGGCTGCAGATCCTCTCCCCCGGTCGCTGGTGGGCTGCAGATCCTCTCCCTCGGTCGCTGGTGGACTGCAGATCCTCTCCGTCGGCAGCTGCTGGGCTGCAGATCCTCTCCCATGGTCGCTGCTGGGCTGGAGATTTTCTCCCCCGGTCGCTGCTGGGCTGCAGATCCTCTCCTTCGGACGCTGGATGGCTGCAGATCCTCTCCCCAGGTCGGTGCTGGGCTGCAGATCCTCTCCCCAGGTCGGTGCTGGGCTGCAGATCCTCTCCTTCGATCGCTGGATTGCAGCAGATCCTCTCCCCCCGGTCGCTGCTGGGCTGCAGATCCTCTCCTTCGGTCGTTGGATGGCTGCAGATCCTCTTTCCTGGTCGCTGCTGGGCTGCAGATCCTCTCCCTCGGTCGCTGCTGGGCTGCAGATCCTCTCCCCCTGGTCGCTGCAGATCCTCATAGTTTTCATAGAGTAGTTATAATAATGTAATTAGGTTGGCGAAGCTGGTTGTTGTATGGTGAAAAATTAATGGGTTGTTGTGAAAATGTTGTGGGTGTTGGTGAAGATGTTCTGGATTGTGGTGAGAATGTTGTTGGTCGAGGTGAAGATGTTCAGGTTAGTGAAGATTATGCTGGGATTGTGTGAAGATGCTGCTGGAGGTATGTGCTGAAGATGCTGCTGGGATTGTGTGGTGAAGATGCTGCTGGAGGTATGTCCTGAAGATGCTGCTGGTGAAGATTATGCGGTTATGAAGATGCTATTTAGGCTAAGTAGTAAAGATGCTGCTGTTGTTCTGTGGAGAAAATGTTGCAGGGGTTATGAAGATGATGCTGATGGTTGTTTCGTTGAGATGCTGCTGGGGATTGTGTGGTGAAGAGGCCGCTGGGGGATGTATGGTGAAGATGCTGCTGGGGGTTGTGTGGTGAAGAGGCCGCTGGGGGATGTATGGTGAAGATGCTGCTGGGGGTTGTATGGTGAAGATGCTGCAGGAATTTGTATGGTGAACATGCTGCAGGAAGTTGTATTGTGAAGATGCTGCAGGAAGTTGTATGGTGAAGATGCTGCAGGAAGTTGCATGGTGAAGATGCTGCAGGAAGTTGTATGGGGAAGATGCTGCAGGAAGTTGTATGGTGAAGATGCTGCAGGAAGTTGTATGGGGAAGATGCTGCAGGAAGTTGTATGGTGAAGATGCTGCAGGAATTTCTATGGTGAAGATGCTGCAGGAATTTCTATGGTGAAGATGCTGCAGGAAGTTGTATGGTGAAGATGCTGCAGGAAGTTGTATGGTGAAGATGCTGCAGGAAGTTGTATGGTGAAGATGCTGCAGGAAGTTGTATGGTGAAGATGCTGCAGGAAGTTGTATGGTGAAGATGCTGCAGGAAGTTGTATGGTGAAGATGCTGCAGGAAGTTGTATGGTGAAGATGCTGCAGGAAGTTGTATGGTGAAGATGCTGCAGGAAGTTGTATGGTGAAGATGCTGCAGGAAGTTGTATGGTGAAGATGCTGCAGGAAGTTGTATGGTGAAGATGCTGCAGGAAGTTGTATGGTGAAGATGCTGCAGGAAGTTGTATGGTGAAGATGCTGCAGGAAGTTGTATGGTGAAGATGCTGCAGGAAGTTGTATGGTGAAGATGCTGCAGGAAGTTGTATGGTGAAGATGCTGCAGGAAGTTGTATGGTGAAGATGCTGCAGGAAGTTGTATGGTGAAGATGCTGCAGGAAGTTGTATGGTGAAGATGCTGCAGGAAGTTGTATGGTGAAGATGCTGCAGGAAGTTGTATGGTGAAGATGCTGCAGGAAGTTGTATGGTGAAGATGCTGCAGGAAGTTGTATGGTGAAGATGCTGCAGGAAGTTGTATGGTGAAGATGCTGCAGGAAGTTGTATGGTGAAGATGCTGCAGGAAGTTGTATGGTGAAGATTAAGGTTGTGTTGAGAAGTTTTTGTTTGGGGTTTGTTATGACCACTGTGACGATGCCCTCTCCAGTTTCTCCCATATGCCAGCTGTTAGAGTCATATCAGCTTACCTGCAGGTTCTCAGAGGTGCAGGGAATCTTTTGAGGTATGAGGCTTCCAAAATGGTTGCTTATTTGGGGAGCAATTTGCATTTGTAAATATGCAGGGAAGTGGAAAAGTTACGCCCTGGGTACAACAAAATGGCACCCCCTGACCTGCAAATCCTCCATTTTGTGTATGACGCCCGCCGGTCGGTGATTGGCTGGCTGAGATCACATGACTTCATTGACCAATCAGAGCCCGCCCCTGGGTCTGTGACGTCACCGGGAGACCTGGCCCGCCGCCTGCAGAGCGCCAGACGCTCAGAGATACATGGCGCTCTGTTGAGAGTGGACGTGCGCCGATTGAGCTCTCGAGTTCCGAGGTCTAGGATCCTCCTTAAGTGGATATACACAGCCTGACAAGTATATAGTGACTACCAAGGACTGCAGTACCTCAGGGAAGTGCGAGGAAGCCTAATCCAGCGGTGTAAGGGCGCCGTGGACCGTGAGCTGATTAGTCTTGGAGAAGTTGAGAGAGAGTTACTACAGCAGCAGGAGTGAGTGACTAGCCGTCAGTGGAACTCCAAAGCATTCAGAGCTGTTGTGAATGGATCACGTCCACTAGGAACTCAGAAGGGAGGAGATGCATCCTGATCCTTGAGTGTGGAGTGTGGAGTGAAGGAGTGCTTGAGGGCACGACGTGTGCAGTGACGACTGGACGAGCCAACGCCCAGGAACTTCACTCAGGGAATGAACACGGAGATGACGAGGATCTTCACGACGCCATGGACTGGAGATGCTTCTGGAACGCTGAGGAACGGAGTACCCAGCGAACGGCGACTGGAGCCTAGGCGTCTGAGGACAGAATAAGTTAAGGTAGATCATTTTTCCCTCCCATATTTCCCTTGGTTGTTAGGCAAGATAGGCCTATTATTATGCTTAGGCATTTATTAGAGTGTATATAAGTCATAGGAGAAGATTAGGCTATCAGTTTGAGGTTCCACTGACTGACTATCTTGTCACTCATTTTTCTACTGAATAGGTTCCAAGGACGCAGTACCAAGTCACTCATTAAAATATTTGTTAAAAATTTAAATTTTATCAGATCAATCTGATAATGGTTTTAAAATAAGCGCCTTTAGATTGCACACAATTTGATACCAAAATCAAAGATATAACATGATACTTGATGTCCAAACACTTGAAAGATTATGAATAGGCTTTTGGTCAGAATATTAAAATATTTGTTAAAATTCAATTTATTGTCCTATTATCTTGGGACTAGTTTTAAAATGCGCGCCTTTTTATTGCGAACAATTTGACACCAAAATGAAAGATATAACACAAAAAGTTTTGTTAGAACACTGGAAAGATATAAATAATTTTGTGATGATAAGCGTTCAGAATTAAAATATTTGTTAAAATTCTAGTTATTGCTCTATTGTTCTGGGACTAGTTTTAAAATACTCGCCATTTTATTGCGAACAATTTGATACCAAAATGAAAGACGTAACACGAAATTTGATGTTATCAAATTGAAGGAGTATACACATTAGGTTGCAGTGTACAAATTGGTGCTCGTTCACGGGTAACTTTAGGCTTTTCTGCGGGGAGGCTCTCCAGCCTTTTGTACATTATATTCATGCACATCTGTAGGGAATTTAATTGCGAACACAATGATACCAAAACGAGCGACGTAGCACGAGAATTAAGGTGAGAAAGCTGGAACGAGTATACACATTTGGGTGTCACCGCGCGCTTACCCGCACGCAGAGGCACATGACCCCCATGTCAACTGCGCGTTTCCACGGAACGCGAAAGTGATTAGGCTGTGGGACAGCAGGTGTATATCATTCTACTGTGTGGTGAAGACAGCGTGTGGCCGGCTTGTGAAGAATTGAGGGACGAAGCTGATGGAGCCGCCCAGTGAAGGGGGCCAGTGATCCCTTTAATTCATCACGGACCATCCCGAGTTGCTCAGTGATCAAGAAACTGATGATGTCACCAGATGTTCCTGACGACACCAAACGCCAGGTTGGTGTGGCTCTTGACGTCGTAGAGTCACATTTTGACGCATTGTGTAAGTGGGACAAGGACAACAATGGGACCACCAGTCCCAGGGAGGAACAACACCAAGACGATGGCTGCTTTTGACACAAGAACCATTAGGTTTCTCAGTTGGAACATTCGTAGCATCAACAAAAGACTGAATAATCTAATTGCACATGTTACCAGTAACAACATAGATATAATTGCTATACAGGAGCCATACACGTCCAATATGATAAACAAAACCCCACCAAAAATCAGAGGGTATGCATCCTATAATAACAGTAACGCCACAGGCCTATTAACTTTCGTCAGAAGTGATTTACCGCACATTCTCGTGAGCACGTCACACAATGTACACACACAGTACCATCACTTTCATGTACAAACTACAGCAGGCCACTTTTCATTCCTCAACGTATATGCCAGAAGCCAGAAACTCAATGTAACATTGTTCCCAGATCTAGACAATCATGGGACAATATACATGGGAGATTTTAATGCTAGACATATTACGCTGGGAGACAGTACTAACAACGATAATGGATGCAAATTTATCAAATATGTTTATGACAACAGATTAACCGTGTATACTACGGATACCCAAACTCATTTATTGGGAGGCAGACTTGATTATGTAATGGGTAGAAACCTTGTGCAAGATAGGATGGAATGTTCGTTGGTAAATCACTTAGTTAGTGATCACTATGCAGTTTCTGCTTCCTATGAGGTACAGTGTGATGTACCTAATAGACATCAGAGACGGAAAATGAATATTCCATATGGCTTGCATGACCACTTTATTAATTGTATATCAAAATGGTATCAAGATTACACAATAACGAATGTACAAGCCTTCTCCAGAGATCTCGTTGATACGATTACTACCTACTATGACACATGGGTGTGTTGGGGGACAGGTCGTAAGCCTAGCAGAAGTGGGCAACACCTACCACCACCCAAGTGGGTCCTTGACCCCGTATTTGTTAAAGAACATGAACGAGTAAAGCAACTTGGAGATTCGTACAAACGAACCAAAGCACAAGGTGACTTGCATGCATTTCTAGTTGCAAATAGAGAGGTGAGAGACATGAGCACCGTTATACGTAATAAACATTGGGAAGAGTTCCTACAAAGTATAAATGAGCACACAACACTTGTTGAAGTTTGGGAAAAGATACGAAAAATCTCTAGAAGCAGCCCAACCAAACCGCTGCACCACAGCCCACTAGAACAAGCAAACATCCTCCTTGATCAATGGGCACTAACATCGAGCTACGACTCACTCCAAATTAACATACAGCACAAACTTGATGACACACGCCCCAACAGACAACGAACCATCAATCTTGCCTGTACAGCTATCGACGTGTCGGACCTTAATGATGTAACTGAATGGGAATTAAATCATGCACTAAAGATGGGAAAATCAACTGCTCCTGGAGAGGATGGTATTACTTACAGTCTACTGAGATTAGTCTCACACGTACCAGGTAATCCACTATTAGTGTTGTACAGAATGAGTTTACGTGAAGGAGTATTACCTGATGCTTGGACAAAGAGTGTCATTTATCCCATCCCCAAACCACACTCAGATAATTATAGACCCATATCTCTAACATCGTGTGTTTGTAAAGTGCTTGAACGTATTGTTCTTAACCGACTCATGTATCGTATACAGGGGCACCTATCACCTCAACTGTTTGGATTTATGCCTGGGCTCAGTACACAACAGTAAAGGTGTCCGTTTTGCTTTTTTCAAGGGACACGTTCCGGCAACGTGTCCGTTTGGCTTTTTTCGAGGGACACGTTCTGGCGTACCTGTTTTTCGTTAGAGTTTTGAGGGGACACGTTCTGGCGTACCTGTTTTTCGTTACAGTTTTGAAGAGACACATTCTGGCGTACCTGTTATGAGGGGACACGTTCTGGCGTACCTGTTTTCGTTACAGTTTTGAAGGGACACATTCTGGCGTACCTGTTTTTCGTTAGAGTTTTGAAGGGACACGTTCTGGCGTACCTGTTTTTCGTGTCAGTTTTGAGGGGACACGTTCTGGCGTACCTGTTTTTCGTGACAGTTTTGAAGGGACACGTTCTGGCGTACCTGTTTTTCGTCACAGTTTTGAAGGGACACGTTCTGGCGTACCTGTTTTGAGGGGACACGTTCTGGCGTACCTGTTTTCATTACAGTTTTGAGGGGACACGTTCTGGCGTACCTGTTTTTCGTTACCCCGCTGACCCATGCACGGGTCATGGGTCAATGGCGTCATCAACTTACCTGGGGATTAAAAGGCCGGCGCCTGGCCCCATCATTTTTCGTTACCTCAGCGACCCCACACAGGCATTGCTAATGGTCACCCCGTATTCTTCTTCCCTGAATAAGTCCGTTTTCTGTTATAGTGTGTTTATTCCCATTTTTAATGTTTATAGCAAAGGGGGATTCAAATGCTGCCTTCTGTCAAGCCTAATGTGCAATGGCGTTAATCATTATAAGCTCGTTTTTTCTCAATAAGGTATTACCGTACTGTTTCCCATTGTCTAAGATCATTTTATAGCTAAGATTACATAATAATAACATAAGAAATGAGTTCAAACCCTGTTACAGAACCAGTATTTACCCAGGTCTTTTTCCTAAATCTAAAACGTATTCCAATTTATGTCCATTGTTTCATGTTCTGTCTAGTGTTGATAATTTTAATAGTCTATTAATATTCCTTTATCATGTCCATTCATTCACAGCTCTATCACGTCACCTCTATTTCTTTGCCTTTCTAGAGAATGTAATTTAAGCTTTGTCAATCTTTCTTCAGAGATTGCTTATTGAGCATAGGGCAAAATAAAAATGAAAACTTACTATCATCCATTTGTATGAAAACAGTCCCCTGCCATTAGGGATCATCATCCCTAATGCGGCGCGAGGCGTCAACGTACTAAATGCGGATCCCAGGAGGTTCACACATAAGTGTGAACTCTTAATCAGGCTTAATACCTCAACTGTACTCTGTGCTTCATCAGAGTTGATATTCAGCTACAATGGCTCGTATTTTCGCTCATTGCTTATATTTTCTGTTATTCATAAACCCGATCAAACCATCCTAACCTAACCTAACTTATTTTATATAACAAACAAATACATGCTACAGTCCAGGTATTGTTGTTGTTTAGTGACATCACAAAAATCGTCCTCAGGTATAGGGATAAGGTATTGATGGCCATTAACATATAAGTGTCAAGGTATCACAGCACCTGACTGGTCAACTATGTGTGACGTCACCAGATAACCAATGCAACCTTTAGCATCCTACTGGCATGTGAATTTGATATTATTATTCAAAAATAGCTAGACTATCCATCCCCACCTAACCTAATCAGAGGTTTAAGAATATACATTTTAATTATCCACAACTGTAATCATTATTCGGTGATAAGTGCAAAAGTATAACAGCAACCCAAATGTCATACCGCAATTTTTTGTAGAATCGTACATCTGGCAGCATTGTAGGTGAGCTGAACATAAGAATAAAGGTAACTGCAGAAGTCCTATTTGCCCATACGAGGCTCTTATATATCTCCACCCAATCTCATTCATATTCATGTCCACCCTATGCTTAAAACAACCAAGGGATCCCACTTAAAGTATTAGTTTACAATAATAGTTTTATACACAACAGCAATTATGAAACCCTATAGCTAGATATCGTACTGTAATCCACAAGTAGTTACCACACATCTGGCAGTACAGCGGATTAGTAGCTGTGTTCATAGGCTAGACAACTGTCCTCACATCCATCAAATAGCCATTCAAATGTCGTACCTCAATTCATTCATCTAGCAACTCAGCTGGATGCTAGCCACTATATTCATAAGCTAATCATTTCTACACGTCAAAAAAATCCTAGTCTTGCTACGCAAATCAGCTAACTTGTTTCTAAATCAACACTCGCAAATACAATCATGCATACCTACACATACTTCAAAACCTATGCATTCATAGAGAATAGCCTAGTTTTTTGCCACCATTTCCCCATTAATCAGATGTAATTTATGCCATACACACAGAAAATACAGCATTTACACACCAAATATGCCATTTATGCACAAAATATATTATTTACACTCAAAATATACCATCACACAAAAAAATATGACATTTTCATGCAAAATATGTCAGTTGCACACAAAAATAGACCATTTACACAATATTGCATGTACACTCAGAGTATGCCATTGACACAAAGTATGGCATTTGCACAAATATATCAAAATGCTTATGCATTTAGACAATCAGAAATGCGCTTTCAATAAAAATTACACAATTCCACATGCATAATTTTCACAAAATACCCATACATTGTCTCATAAACCAAAATACCCTTACACAATTAAGATCTATTTTTTCAGATTACAGAGCTTACACAAAATACACAATTTGCACACAAAAATACAGTTGCACCAGTTCCACTTCAACAAATTAAAAACACAGCTTGCATAAATGCACTATTAGCACAAAAATTATTATAAAACATGGACAATTATTACACAATTTGTGTAATTATTATACATCTTTGCACAATTAATACAAGAAAACTTGGTATGTAATTATTCAACTTGCACAATGACAATCAATACATAAAGGTATAAATAAACAATTCGTCCATATGCAATTACACAACATGAGCAATTAATACACAACTTTCACATATATTACACATCTTTCATAATTATTACACAACTTGCACAAATGCATATCTAGCACAAATACATATAATACATAACTGCCCCAAATATGAAAATACACAACTAGCATAAATACACGATTTACACAAATACAATTGCGACATTTACACATCTTGCTCAAAAATAAAACCAATACACAACTGAACAATACATAACTAGCACATATTCATTAAATACACAACTAGAAAATTTCCAGAAATACATATACAATTAATGCATACAACTTGCACAAAACAATACACAATTTGTGGAAATATTATCAATGCATAATTGCAATAATCATACAACTTATGCAAAATACATAATCTGCACAATTAATACACAAGTACATTAATTGTGCTATATATGTACAAATACAAACACAACCAACTGGGTCAAACAATATACAATTTGCATGATATTTTTCTAAGTATATTTAGGACATTAATTACAATATGCTGAGTTTAACCAACTCCCCAAAAGTCAGAATTTCACATATAAAAAAGGTACATATGACTTCCGATGAGCTCAATATAAAACACATTCATTTTCCATTAATCTTTCAACATTATTAGTGCTAAACTATTCATCTAACATATGTCCATTGTTTTTAATACATTCCTTGTTACATCCTCTCCAATCAGGCCACCCATATATTTTTATGCAAACTATCTAAAAGACTTATTTGTTCTAGCCCTAGTTATGTTAGGGAAGGTAGGGTTAGGTGAAGTCAATATTTTCTATGATAATTTTAAGCAAATTTGCTATATCTTATCAAAAATGCATCCTATTAAAACCTAAATTCATCTAAATCTATAAAAAAAAATATACTTATACTACACAAATTTGACTAAATTTAACCTAGCAAAAGCTAAACTAACTAAATATGAGCATCCCATATCGTCACATACAAGCCTATGTCACCTCTGTCCATACATTACATGAGTTGGCCATATAGCTTGAACCCCAAATAGGAAAATTTACACTATTTCATAAACATGCTAGTTCATGACCCCTAAGATATTATATATACATGTCCTTCCCTACACGACCTCATCTAACCTGACTTAGCATATCCAAACCTAGATTTGGTTAAAGTTGATGAAATTTAAGCTATTCCCACCTAAATTTGACCTAATTTAAGACAATTCCCACCAAATATAAACCAATGTTGTGTATCACAACACTGCCAAAGCCCATTTTTACCTACATTTTCTCCTATTCCATCCTACCCTACGCAACCATACCTAACCTATCCTAGCATATCCAAACCTAGATTTGGTTAAAGTCAGCGAAATTTAAGCTATCCCACATAAATTCGACCTAATTTAAGGCAATTCCCACCAAATATCCCCAAGTGTTGTGTATCACAACACTGCCAAAGCCCATTTTTACCTACATTTTCTCCTATTCCATCCTACCCTATTCAACCTTACCTAAGCTAACCTAGCATATCCAAACCTAGATTTGGTTAAAGTTGATGAAATTTAAGCTATTCCCACCTAAATTTGACCTAATTTAAGCCAATTCCCACCAAATATATCCAAATGTTGTGTATCATAGCATTGCCAAAGCCCATTTTTTTACCTACATTTTCTCCTATTCCATCCTACCCTACACAACCTTACCTAACCTATCCTACCATATCCAAACCTAGATTTGGTTAAAGTCGGCGAAATTTAAGTTATCCCATATAAATTTGACCTAATTTAAGACAATTTCCACCAAATATACCCAAAAATGTTTTGGAACATAGCACGGCCAAAGCTCATTTTAGCTGAGTTTTCACCTATTCCAACCTGCCCTAGACAACCCTACCCAGCCTCTCCTGGCATATCCAAAGTCAGATTTGATTATAGTTGGCAAAATTTATGCCTTTCCCACCTAAATTTTTACCTAATTTATGCCAATTTCCACCGAATATACCCAAATGTTTTGTATCTTAGCATGGCCAAAGTTCATTTCACCCAAGTTTTTCACCTATTCCATCTTACCTTACACAGCCTTACCTAACCTGACCTAGCATATCCTAAGCTAGATTTGATTAGAGTTCGTGAAATTTATGCTTACTCACCTAAATTCAACCTAATTTAAGACAATTTCTACCCAATATACCCAAAATGTTTTGTTACATAGCTCAGCCAAAGACCATTGAAGCCGAGTTTTCACATATTCCAACCTACCCTACATAGCCTTACCTATCCCTGACCTAGCAGATTTGATTAAAGTTGGGGAAATTCAAGCTATCGCCACCAAATTGGAGACAATTTCCACCAAATATGCCTAAATGTTGTGTATCATAGCACAGCCAAAACCCATTTTACTCACATTTTCACCCATTCCATCTAAACCTGGACCCAACCTCTGATGCGACATACTCAGAGAAGAGATGTTTTTTGGATATGAACCTAAATGCCCGTGCCTAACCTGCAAGAGTCTTGGAGCTTTGTTGAATATTTTATCTATTTTTCTTCGAAAACTGAAGTTTTGGATATGAACCTATCCGCACTGTGCCTAACCTGCTAGGTTCTTTGTTGAACATCGTAACCATATTCATAGAAAAGTGATGTTTTGGATATGGACCTAACAGCCCCTCTCCTTTAAAACTTGGAACTGTGTTCAATATTGTAGATATAGTGTTGGGTATGTGTTTTGTTTTTACACATCAACCCCCCAACTGTCCTGGACCTAACCTCCCTTCATCTAACTTCAAATTTATCGTAAATATGGAAGGAACGTGTTGTTTGTGCATCAACCCAACCGTCCTTGACCTAACCTCCATTTATCAAACTTCAAATTTATCATAAATATGGGAGGACCGTGTTCTTTGTGCATCAACCCAGCCTTCCTGGGCCTAACCTCCCTTTATCTAACCTCAAATTTTGTATTTATGGGAAGAAGGTGTTGTTTATGCATCAACCCAACCTCCCTGGACCTAACCTCTGATACACGAATCTTGGTTCAATATTGCATCATACTCGTAGCATATTTTTTTTCACATAATTCAACCATCCTCAACCTAACCTCTATTACCTGGGGGAGGGAGGTTAATGGAAAATATGATAATAATGGGAATTTTCTCTACATCAGTTCAACTTAACCATCCTTAACCTAACCTTAGTTAGAAAGGGATATAACTCACCAAAACTATTTAATTACCATTTACCCAATTTTCCTTATCCTAACCTATAACTAGAGGGTTTAGACCCCCCTTTACCTCGAAATTATATTATAGGGTTAAATTAGGGAATGTTAGGTTTTTATGTGAAAATATATTCCTACCTTAACCCTTAATATGCTCGGGGTTTAATATCCTGCCATCCCCACAGGCGCATGTCATTTTGAAAAAAAAAATATATATATATTTTTTCTTTCTAACCTGTTAATTTGTGTTCACTGATCACGGGAAAAATAATAAAAAAAATCGTAAGTGGCATATATTGCCCGCTATAGGGCGGGGAAGTCTGGCAAATTATAGGCGCTGACTAAGCGTGCGTCGGTCTGTTGCTCGCCTGCTGTCAGGCCGGAGTTGCCACAAAGAGATAATTACCGAATTATTTCAATGTCTCTGATTGATTTTTCATACTTTTTTTGCTGTAATATTATTCAATAGTGTGTAGTTTGATATATTTATATAATAAAATGAGTGAATCGTTGCTGTACTCAAAAATATGGTGTGCATATTGATGATTCAATTATGTTCATCAATCAGTGAACAAATACTTTGTCGGTTATTACACTATAAGCACAGGTTATATATAAGTATTTGCATGTTTTGTTCACTATAACGAACCACTAAGTAGCTATTATGAGTCAAAAAGTAATGAGGAGTGACCGCCGTGTACCAGCCAGCCACTCCCGCCCACCCTCCAGTCATCTGACTCACCCTCATTCTCCTCCCACAATGATGTTTTTGCTATAATTCACTATATACAGACGTTATATATAAGTATCTACATGTTTTGTTCACCATAACTGTACATCTAAGCTTGTATGGTGAGTAAAGGCACAGAGATGTGGCTACTCACACAGTCAGCTGATCGGCGGCCGCCCTCAAGGTCAGACGCACTAATATTTCTCCTCCAACAATACTGTGTGGTGTTATTACGCTACATATCTTATATACAGACGTTATATATAAGTATCTACATGTTTTGTTCACTATAACTGTACATCTAAGCTTGTATGGTTAGTAAAGGCACAGAGATGTGGCTACTCACACAGTCAGCTGATCGGCGGCCCCCCTCAAGGCCAGACGCACTAATATTTCTCCTCCAACAATACTGTGTGGTGTTATTACGCTATAAACACACATTATATATCAATATCTACCTGTTTTATTCATCATACTTGTACAAATAAACTGGTATGGTGCCCAAAGACCATCGTGGTAACCAGTAAACAACACCGTCGTCTGCATGGTGGCGTCGTGCAGACGACGCCACCGCCCTCACCAATATGGCGGCTCCAAACCTTCTCTTGCTGTTTATACCCTCTATACGCACGTTATATATAAGTATCTACATTTGTGTTCACCATAGCGAACCACTAAGCTGGTATGGTGAGTGCAGTCAATAAAAGGTGGCCACACACAGTCAAAAGACATCGCCACCACCATCCCTCTCACAGCATTACACCTCCTTCCATGGCGCACAGCGCTATATATCACCACAATCCTGCTATTATCAGAACCCTGGTCAGTTTTATCACAGTCAGGGGTCTTCTGTAATAATATCATCCCTACATAATAGCATGAACAAGTATAATTTGACATTTTTAGGCGATGCTGTGGTCACAAGCTGAACAGCAGTGCTGTTAGCTCATGCTGCGTGCGTCAGGCTTGGTTGCTCACTCAATACTGAGGCCAACAACACCCGGGAGATTGGCCCACGATTTTTTTTTAAAATGGCGTCTGTTTACAAGAGCCCTGATCAAGGTGTGGTGAACCCCGTGTATCTGCGGGCTGTTTAAATCTTGCGTAGTACTCCAACACATCATATGACATGATGCGTAGTTTACTGGAACAACGTCCAGCACGTCATATGACGTGATGCGCACTTTAAGGGTTAAATATATAGTATAATTTCGAGGTAAAGGGGGGTCTAAACCCTCTAGTTATAGGTTAGGATAAGGAAAATTGGGTAAATGGTAATTAAATAGTTTTGGTGAGTTATATCCCTTTCTAACTAAGGTTAGGTTAAGAATGGTTAAGTTGAACTGATGTAGAGAAAATTCCCATTATTATCATATTTTCCATTAACCTCCCTCCCCCAGGTAATAGAGGTTAGGTTGAGGATGGTTGAATTATGTGAAAAAAAATATGCTACGAGTATGATGCAATATTGAACCAAGATTCGTGTATCAGAGGTTAGGTCCAGGGAGGTTGGGTTGATGCATAAACAACACCTTCTTCCCATAAATACAAAATTTGAGGTTAGATAAAGGGAGGTTAGGCCCAGGAAGGCTGGGTTGATGCACAAAGAACACGGTCCTCCCATATTTATGATAAATTTGAAGTTTGATAAATGGAGGTTAGGTCAAGGACGGTTGGGTTGATGCACAAACAACACGTTCCTTCCATATTTACGATAAATTTGAAGTTAGATGAAGGGAGGTTAGGTCCAGGACAGTTGGGGGGTTGATGTGTAAAAACAAAACACATACCCAACACTATATCTACAATATTGAACACAGTTCCAAGTTTTAAAGGAGAGGGCCTGTTAGGTCCATATCCAAAACATCACTTTTCTATGAATATGGTTACGATGTTCAACAAAGAACCTAGCAGGTTAGGCACAGTGCGGATAGGTTCATATCCAAAACTTCAGTTTTCGAAGAAAAATAGATAAAATATTCAACAAAGCTCCAAGACTCTTGCAGGTTAGGCACGGGCATTTAGGTTCATATCCAAAAAACATCTCTTCTCTGAGTATGTCGCATCAGAGGTTGGGTCCAGGTTTAGATGGAATGGGTGAAAATGTGAGTAAAATGGGTTTTGGCTGTGCTATGATACACAACATTTAGGAATATTTGGTGGAAATTGTCTCCAATTTGGTGGCGATAGCTTGAATTTCCCCAACTTTAATCAAACCTGCTAGGTCAGGGATAGGTAAGGCTATGTAGGGCAGGTTGGAATATGTGAAAACTCGGCTAAAATGGTCTTTGGCTGAGCTATGTAACAAAACATTTTGGATATATTGGGTAGAAATTGTCTTAAATTAGGTTGAATTTAGGTGAGTAAGCACAAATTTCACGAACTCTAATCAAATCTAGCTTGGGATATGCTAGGTCAGGTTAGGTAAGGCTGTGTAAGGTAAGATGGAATAGGTGAAAAACTTGGGTGAAATGAACTTTGGCCATGCTAACATACAAAAGATTTGGGTATATTCGGTGGAAATTGGCATAAATTAGGTAAAAATTTAGGTGGGAAAGGCATATATTTTGCCAACTATAATCAAATCTGACTTTGGATATGCCAGGAGAGGCTGGGTAGGGTTGTCTAGGGCAGGTTGGAATAGGTGAAAACTCAGCTAAAATGAGCTTTGGCCGTGCTATGTTCCAAAACATTTTTGGGTATATTTGGTGGAAATTGTCTTAAATTAGGTCAAATTTATATGGGATAACTTAAATTTCGCCGACTTTAACCAAATCTAGGTTTGGATATGCTAGGACAGGTTAGGTAAGGTTGCGTAGGGTAGGATGGAATAGGAGAAAATGTAGGTAAAAAAATGGGCTTTGGCAATGCTATGATACACAACATTTGGATATATTTGGTGGGAATTGGCTTAAATTAGGTCAAATTTAGGTGGGAATAGCTTAAATTTCATCAACTTTAACCAAATCTAGGTTTGGATATGCTAGGTTATGTTAGGTAAGGTTGAATAGGGTAGGATGGAATAGGAGAAAATGTAGGTAAAAAAATGGGCTTTGGCAATGCTATGATACACAACATTTGGATATATTTGGTGGGAATTGGCTTAAATTAGGTCAAATTTAGGTGGGAATAGCTTAAATTTCATCAACTTTAACCAAATCTAGGTTTGGATATGCTAGGTTATGTTAGGTAAGGTTGAATAGGGTAGGATGGAATAGGAGAAAATGTAGGTAAAAATGGGCTTTGGCAGTGTTGTGATACACAACACTTGGGGATATTTGGTGGGAATTGCCTTAAATTAGGTCGAATTTATGTGGGATAGCTTAAATTTCGCCGACTTTAACCAAATCTAGGTTTGGATATGCTAGAATAGGTTAGGTAAGGTTGCGTAGGGTAGGATGGAATAGGAGAAATTGTAGTTAAAAATGGGCTTTGGCAGTGTTGTGATACAGAACATTGGGGTATATTTGGTGGGAATTGTCTTAAATTAGGTCAAATTTAGGTGGGAATAGCTTAAATTTCATCAACTTTAACCAAATCTAGGTTTGGATATGCTAGGTCAGGTTAGATGAGGTCGTGTAGGGAAGGACATATATTTATAATATCTTAGGGGTCATGAACTAGCATGTTTATGAAATAGTGTTAATTTTCCTATTTGGGGTTCAAGCTATATGGCCAACTCATGTAATGTATGGACAGAGGTGACATAGGCTTGTATGTGAGTATATGGGATGCTCATATTTAGTTAGTTTAGCTTTTGCTAGGTTAAATTTAGTCAAATTTGTGTAGTATAAGTATATTTTTTTTTTTTATAGATTTAGATGAATTTAGGTTTTAATGGGATGCATTTTTGATAAGATATAGCAAATTTGCTTAAAATTATCATAGAAAATATTGACTTCACCTAACCCTACCTTCCCTAACATAACTAGGGCTAGAACAAATAAGTCTTTTAGATAGTTTGCATAAATATATATGGGTGGCCTGATTGGAGAGGATGTAACAAGGAATGTATTAAAAACAATGGACATATGTTAGATGAATAGTTTAGCACTAATAATGTTGAAAGATTAATGGAAAATGAATGTGTTTTATATTGAGCTCATCGGAAGTCATATGTACCTTTTTTATATGTGAAATTCTGACTTTTGGGGAGTTGGTTAAACTCAGCATATTGTAATTAATGTCCTAAATATACTTAGAAAAATATCATGCATATTGTATATTGTTTGACCCAGTTGGTTGTGTTTGTATTTGTACATATATAGCACAATTAATGTACTTGTGTATTAATTGTGCAGATTATGTATTTTGCATAAGTTGTATGATTATTGCAATTATGTATTGATAATATTTCCACAAATTGTGTATTGTTTTGTGCAAGTTGTATGTATTAATTGTATATGTATTTGTGGAAATTTTCTAGTTGTGTATTTAATGAATATGTGCTAGTTATGTATTGTTCAGTTGTGTATTGGTTTTATTTTTGAGCAAGATGTGTAAATGTCGCAATTGTATTTGTGTAAATCGTGTATTTATGCTAGTTGTGTATTTTCATATTTGGGGTAGTTATGTATTGTACGTATTTGTGCTAGTATGCATTTGTGCAAGTTGTGTAATAATTATGAAAGATGTGTAATATATGTGAAAGTTGTGTATTAATTGCGCATATTGTGTAATTGCATATGGACGAATTGTTTATTTATACCTTTGTGTATTGATTGTCATTGTGCAAGTTGAATAATTACATACCAAGTTTTCTTGTATTAATTGTGCAAAGATGTATAATAATTACACAAATTGTGTTATAATTGTCCATGTTTTATAATAATTTTTGTGCTAATAGTACATTTATGCAAGCTGTGATTTTAATTTGTTGAAGTGGAACTGGTGCAACTGTATTTTTGTGTGCAAATTGTGTATTTTGTGTAAGGTCTGTAACCTGAAAAAATAGATCTTAATGGTGTAAGGGTATTTTGGTTTATGAGACAATGTATGGGTATTTTGTGAAAATTATGCATGTGGAATTGTGGAATTTTTATTGAAAGCGCATTTCTGATTGTCTAAATGCATAAGCATTTTGATATATTTGTGCAAATGCCATACTTTGTGTCAATGGCATACTCTGAGTGTACATGCAATATTGTGTAAATGGTATATTTTTGTGTGCAACTGACATATTTTGTATGAAAATGTCATATTTTTTTGTGTGATGGTATATTTTGAGTGTAAATAATATATTTTGTGCATAAATGGCATATTTGGTGTGGAAATGCTGTATTATCTGTGTATATGGCATAAATTACATCTGATTAATGGGGAAATGGTGGCAAAAAACTAGGCTATTCTCTATGAATGCATAGGTTTTGAAGTATGTGTAGGTATGCATGATTGTATTTGCGAGTGTTGGTTTAGAAACAAGTTAGCTGATTTGCGTAGCAAGACTAGGATTTTTTTGACGTGTAGAAATGATTAGCTTATGAATATAGTGGCTAGCATCCAGCTGAGTTGCTAGATGAATGAATTGAGGTACGACATTTGAATGGCTATTTGATGGAGGTGAAGACAGTTGTCTAGCCTATGAACACAGCTACTAATCCGCTGTACTGCCAGATGTGTGGTAACTACTTGTGGATTACAGTACGATATCTAGCTATAGGGTTTCTTAATTGCTGTTGTGTATAAAACTATTATTGTAAACTAATACTTTAAGTGGGATCCCTTGGTTGTTTTAAGCATAGGGTGGACATGAATATGAATGAGATTGGGTGGAGATATATAAGAGCCTCGAATGGGCAAATAGGACTTCTGCAGTTACATTTATACTTATGTTCAGCTCACCTACAATTCTGCCAGATGTACGATTCTACAAAAAATTGCGGTATGACATTTGGGTTACTGTTATACTTTTGCACTTATCACCGAATAATGATTACAGTTGTGGATAATTAAAATGTATATTCTTAAACCTCTGATTAGGTTAGGTGGGGATGGATAGTCTAGCCATTTTTGAATAATAATATCAAATTCACATGCCAGTAGGATGCTAAAGGTTGCATTGGTTATCTGGTGACGTCACACATAGTTGACCAGTCAGGTGTTGTGATACCTTGACACTTATATGCTAATGGCCATCAATACCTTATCCCTATACCTGAGGTCGCTTTTTGTGATGTCACTAAACAACAACAATAACTGGACTGTAGCATGTATTTGTTTGTTATATATAATAAGTTAGGTTAGGATGGTTTGATCGTGTTTATGAATAACAGAAAATATAAGCAATGAGCGAAAATACGAGCCATTGTAGCTGAATATCAACTCTGATGAAGCACAGAGTACAGTTGAGGTATTAAGCCTCATTAAGAGTTCACACTTATGTGTGAACCTCCTGGGATCCGCATTTAGTACGTTGACGCCTCGCGCCGAATTAGGGATGATGATGACGTCAGAAAACAAGGTAACTGCAGAAGGCCTTATTTTAAAACATGAGAGGCTTGCTTTTACTGAATGTAGTCCATACATATGTGCACCGAATGAGTATTTTTTATTTGTTATATGCTATAGCAAGGTGTGGGGAGGCATGTTTTTGAGCGAATGTGAGATGTGCATATGTATTTATGTATGTGCATATATATTTATGCCTTATGAAGCAATATCGGATTAGTACTGAAATCGCATTGAAGTCACCACGCCTGGCAGGGGACTGTTTTCATACAAATGGATGATAGTAAGTTTTCATTTTTATTTTGCCCTATGCTCAATAAGCAATCTCTGAAGAAAGATTGACAAAGCTTAAATTACATTCTCTAGAAAGGCAAAGAAATAGAGGTGACGTGATAGAGCTGTGAATGAATGGACATGATAAAGGGGGAATATTAATAGACTATTAAAATTATCAACACTAGACAGAACATGAAACAATGGACATAAATTGGAATACGTTTTAGATTTAGGAAAAAGACCTGGGTAAATACTGGTTCTGTAACAGGGTTTGAACTCAATTCTTAGGTTATTATTATGTAACCTTAGCTATAAAATGATCTAAGACAATGGGAAACAGTACGGTAATACCTTATTGAGAAAAAACGAGCTTATCATGATTAACGCCATTGCACATTAGGCTTGACAGAAGGCAGCATTTGAATCCCCCTTTGCTATAAACATTAAAAATGGGAATAAACACACTATAACAGAAAACGGACTTATTCAGGGAAGAAGAATACGGGGTGACCATTAGCAATGCCTGTGTGGGGTCGCTGAGGTAACGAAAAATGATGGGGCCAGGAGCCGGCCTTTTAATCCCCAGGTAAGTTGATGACGCCATTGACCCATGACCCGTGCATGGGTCAGCGGGGTAACGAAAAACAGGTACACCAGAACGTGTCCCCTCAAAACTGTAACGAAAACAGGTACGCCAGAACGTGTCCCCTCAAAACAGGTACGCCAGAACGTGTCCCTTCAAAACTGTGACGAAAAACAGGTACGCCAGAACGTGTCCCATCAAAACTGTCACGAAAAACAGGTACGCCAGAACGTGTCCCCTCAAAACTGACACGAAAAACAGGTACGCCAGAACGTGTCCCCTAAAAACTGTAACGAAAACAGGTACGCCAGAACGTATCACCTCAAAACTGTAACGAAAAACAGGTACGCCAGAACGTGTCCCCTCAAAACTGTCACGAAAAACAGGTACGCCAGAACGTGTCCCCTCAAAACTCTAACGAAAAACAGGTACGCCAGAACGTGTCCCTCGAAAAAAGCCAAACGGACACGTTCCAGCGTACGCCGGAACGTGTCCCTTGAAAAAAGCAAAACGGACACGTTCCGGCGTACTTTATACTACTCACAACACTGTTTTCCTGAGTACTTCGCACATATTGAAGCTTCCCCTCAAACAGTCTTCATCGACCTAGCAGCAGCTTTTGATACAGCAAACAGAGAAATCATTCTGGAACAGCTTGCCGAGCTGGGAATACAAGGAAAATTACTGAAATGGATAAAGGGCTATTTGTCTAATCGAACATCATATGTTTTGTTTAATGGTGTTAAAAGCACAGAGAGCAAACACTTTGAACTGGGAACTCCACAAGGAGGGGTCCTCAGTCCCTTGTTGTTCAACGTTCTGATGCATAAACTTATTAAAGATCTTCCAACTAATAATGAAGACATTGTCATTTGTTATGCTGATGATATATGTTTACAGGCTGCCACCGAGCCTAGAATGCAAGTACTGCTCGACGCTTTTGCTACTAGAGCTGAGGAATGTGGCCTCCTTATCTCTGTACAGAAAACTCATGCCCTCATTCCATGTGGTATTCCACCAGCCAATTATCATATAGATGGGCTAGCACTTGAGAACTGCGAGTCTTACAGATACCTTGGTGTCCCCATTAACGACCCTGGGTACCTTTCTTCTCTCAAGAGGAGACTTTGGGAGAGATTAAAGCCCTTGCGGGTCCTTGTTGGTGTCAATCATGGACTTAACGTGAGACTTGCTAGAATGTTTTATGTATCAATTATACGCTCTGTGATTGACTACAATGCTCTACATCGCACACTGTATACTGACAAAGAGCTGAAATCTCTTGAAACCTTGCAAAATGAAGCTATGCGTCTCATCCTTGGGGCTCCAAAGTCCACGAGAATAGTTAACATGAGAGCAGAGTTAAAATTCCCTACCATAAGTGAGAGAATTTTGTCTATTAGCACAGTTTTCGGCGTGAAGGCATTGAGTAGATCTAGACAACACATGAAGTTCCAAGCTAAACTTTTCTAATATGCTGTACTCACCTGAGGTCTATAGAAGAAGAACGAAATCTGATTATGTATATTGGTTCTACAAGGTAGCCAACTCCATCAAAATATTAAATATGTACCCAACTCAACTAATGATTAATCAGCCAATTACTCCATGGGATAACTGGGATCTATCAGTTGATTTTGTAAATGCGCCCAAGAAAGATAGTGTGCACACTACATTATTAAAACAGTTAACACTGAGAAGCATCACTGAAAGTACTCAGAGTATGGGTAACGATGTTTATCAGTGCTATACCGACGGCTCTGTAGAAGAAGGTGGACGATGTACCGGATGTGCATGTAACATATTTGAACAATCTTCTGTCGTACATACAGCAATGAAGCGCGTCAATGACTGGGCAAGTAAAACTCAAACCGAACTTGCAGGCATATACCTTGCCACTGAATTTTTAAAAGACAAAGGCAGTGGACTTATATACTGTGACTCGCAGAGTGCACTCCTGGCATTGAACGCACATAGTAGTGACACCCAGAAAATAGTCAGTGATATTCGAATGAATGTTTTAGCTGCCAAAGAAAACAGATTTGAGATTAAATTCCTATGGATACCATCACATGTTGGCATCTCAAGGCATGACACTATTGATATGCTTGCTAAGTCAGCCTGCAGAAAACCAGTGGTAGAAATTGATATGGGTGTTTCATTAGCAGTGACAAAGAGAATACTTCTACAAATATCTAATGAAAATCTCACCGAACTAACAAATTCTCAAAGACCTGAAAGTTGTAGCATTAAATATTATGATAGATATCGTGAGGAGACATTCACATATGGGACTAATAGAACAAGAACCCGGCAATGTGATGCTATAGTGGCCAGAATACGCCTGGGATATAGACGTATCTGGCAGCTTTCTCAAAACCCAAATGTCGAGTACACAATGTGTCAACTTTGTGAAAGAGAAAACATGCACTCTCTTGAACATTATATTGTAGAATGTCGCATACTGACTGACTTTCGCCCTCCTGGGCTAAGGTATGCTGAACACTGTAGTTACTATATGAGTACTGGAACACTTGATGATATATTGGACTTGTATCCAAGATTGACCATGTAATATATCAATCATACAATGTATACATATGATGTAACTATATAACCTGAGCTTGTAAGAGCACCTTCATCACCTTCAGTGATTAAGTGCTTAATTGCACACTAGTTTCTTTATCTGCTACCTCACCCTGTCAGAGTACATGAGACAAATGTATGTGTGTGTGTGTATATATGTATGTATATGTGTGTGTGTGTGTATGTATATGTATGGGTATAAAGTATATATGGAAGCTGATCAGAATTACATTTCACCTTTGCGAATGTACATTAATGACACTATGTCAAAGACACATCTAACACTGTATATAGGGGATACGTAAATCTGTGTATCTATGTATTTACGTATGTAGGTTAGCTTAGCATTTTAAAAGCACTGAATCACCTTCTGTGGTTGAGTGTTCAATAAACCCTTGAACTATATGTTTAACACTTCTCTAACCCTGTCCATGGAGGACAGAAGAAAATGTATATATTGTGGTTAGCATTGTAAATATGTGGCCACGTCTGTGGTAGAAAATAATAATAATAAAAAAAAAAAAATCATCAGCTGATGCGAGCTGCTGGCGGCCACCAGAGAAGCTCTGCTGTCACCATTATTATTATTATTTCCATTAGTTCATACAAGTATCTCGTGTATTGTAGTTTACTTTGAGTAAACTTTTTATTATTTTATCACAGCTTTTGGTGTAACCTCCATCTCATTGAGCTTTGTGGATAAATGACATATGAGTATACTGTACTGTTACTGGCATGACATAGAGAGAGACCCTGTGTTGGCAACACAATACTAGATTTGAACACTGGTACTGGCATTCCCTAGAGAGTGACCCTGAGAGGGCAACACGACTGTACATTTGAATTTTAGTACTGGCAGCATATAGTACGGTCCTATGCTGCTGTAAATATATTATATTCGAACTACCGGCGTTGCTGGGACGTGGAGAGAATTACCCAGCTGGCGGCAAGAAGGTAAGAGGAGGAAGTGAGGCTACGGCCGGAAGTCCTGCAAATTCCCTGCACGCATAGATGGGCATGCCCGATGGGGGAGTCACATACTGCAGGATTGAGCTTAGCAGTGTGGGCTGGCGCTTCTCCTCTCCCCCTTGGGTCCAAGGTCAAATGGTGGCCGGTCTTGAGGCATTACTAGGAGAGCTCCCTGGGGGTGATATGTGATACCCCTAGTGGAGGGAGTTAAGTCCCACGGCGTGAGGCTATAGGATCATTAGCAAATTCCCGCGTTGTTTAACTGTAACCTCATGTAACACAAGGCCAAGGTGAGCGGCGCGTGACGCCACGTATACTGAGGCTGGTGTATTGATGTACTCAAACTATTGAGTGATATCTGGGCAATAGCTTGAAAAACCTCCTTGTATGCTTATTATATGTAATGCTACATAAATGCTCTATAGGAAACATTATGTTGACCATGATGGAGAATGTATAACTTTATGTCTCGGATGTATTACTCACATGAATACTGTGTGATTTCCATTTCTTCAACGCATCTGTGGCATTATGGTTCAGAGTTTGTGACCTTATTTGTGTTATTTGACTGCAAGGATTATTGTCATGTTGACGTAATGTATACCATGCATCATTTCTACTGTTGTGCATCATTTATACCAGGTGGTAGGTGCTTTTATATGTCTTAGTGAGGTGGTATTCTGAGGAACTTAGGTAATGCCAAGGTGCTGTATATGATATTGTTTCCTTATACCTCATTTTTTACTGGTTGTGACACCACCACCCTGTATTGGTATTAGCAGCATAATAGGCGCTAGTGTCCCACTGCACCAGGATAGAGCCTGGTGTCAGCTAGTGCTGATTTTATGCAGTTTCCAGACCTGTGATCACGCCTAGCTATTGAGAAGCTGGATAAGAAATTGTGTGTGAGTTAGTAGACTGTTTTCTTTTTTTTTAATATTATGTGGATTTATATTAATGCCCAGTAAACTGGAATATTTTTTTGCTAGCCTTTCACTCACCTAGAACATTGATTGATATTTGGCCAGGCTATGTTTTCCAGTGATGCTGAAGGTTACTCCCTCATAACACTAAAGTGGGGGCACCTACCGTCAGCTGTCAAAACATAACATTTATGTGAGGTCCCTGTCTGGGATCTCATAACAAACTGCTTCAACCTCATTTTCTTCCAGATTATAACGCATTGTATACTTTATTCCCAAAAAGACATGGTCACATTTACCCAAGGGAGGAAGGTACTGAATGTCAAATATATCTTCCTCTTTCCGGGTAAGTATCGAATCCAGCATAGAGTACGAAAGTTTTGGTGTAAATTTTTACATAAACTTCACAAATTACGTAAGTGTGGGTTTTTATCCTCTGTTATTATGTCTGCGAGAAGACATTATCATTGTTATTATTAGTATTTGATTATTTCAATGCACGCAGAAATCACAGTAATGTGATATATCAAATGAACAAATTAATTTATTTGCTCATTTGACATATCACATTATTGTGATTTCTCTATGTATTGAGGTAGAGGCAGGGGTAGAACTATTTGGTTGACAAAGCCCGAGTGCATAAGGGGGAAATCGTGTGAAACCCCGGTTAGGGTTCAGTGGAAGCTTCGTGATCCTCGTGAGGGCAGTAGCACTCCAGGTTTCAATTCTTTTGACCATGTCATGGTACAGTTGACTAGAGCGCATCTGGGAACACTCAGGGCATAGGTTTGAACCCTCAATAAAGCCCTTGTGGATTTGTTCATTATTATTATTATTATTTTATAAAGCCTCTAATTATGCACACCATTTCGGGCATAACTTAAGCTAATTAATTTGGGAACTGTATCAATACAGGTTCTTGGTGAATTTTTGAAGATAATACATTGTATAACAAAATTTTGCTTTAACAAATGTAAATATTTTTTATTTCATTTACTTTATATAGGTCTATATATCATGCCATATTGCATGGCGTGATGAGTATAAACATTTATATTGTCATGCCATGCAAACCATGCATGACAGGGCGGATCTTATTGAGACTTTTAAAATACTGAACAGTTTGGAGGATCTCGATCCGGTCATTTTCTTCAAAAGGTCAGACGTAACACGAACAAGGAGCAACGGGTTCAAGCTCAACAAGCCACAATGTAAGACACAAAACAAGAGATGCTTTTTCACCCATAGGGCTATAAACCCGTGCAAATACCTACCAGCTGAAGGCATCAACGCCAAAAATCTGCTAGGTTTTAAAATTCAGCTGGAAAAGACCATTAGAGCAAATGGGGGGGGGGAACGTTGACAAGCTGCAAGTTTCCTGTCCTCATCGAAGCCACTAGTATTAGCGGCCCCTCAGGTAAATTTCAGGTAAACTCTGGTAAATATCCATACCTTATACTATATAACAATTGTTTATCTAACTCCTAAACAAAAAAAAAAATTCTTGGGAATGTCAGTCATTCTACATTTTCAAGTTGTATTTGACGTGATAACATTATTATTGTATTTAACATCAGATTGTTAAAGCAGATGTCAATGAATTTCCTTCCTGCATTGTTATTTGGTAAAATATTCCCAGTGCATTAGATTTGTTTACATCATGCACAGGATCCTGTTCATTGCTATTCATACGTATGCTAATTTAGATCTTTATCTTCAGGCAAACACGGTAGCTGGGTTCAAACGGCACATTTTGGCAGGAACATTTATCACGACGGATCATGTCTCCCCTGCCGCTACAGACCTCATTGCTCGCCTCCTGATGCAAGAGCCAAGTGAGAGGCCTGGTACTGACACTACTGCTGCTCACACCTGGCTAGCAACAACCCCCTCCCAACCCACGCCACTGCCGCTTTATGTCATGGCACCTACCCAGTCAGTTCAGGATTCAGCTGATGTAGAGGTAATATAGGAGTCATTTATTTAGGTAACCTAATTACGGATTCTTTTTGGTTCAGTCATGATTGTTTTTTTCTGATTTTGCTTATTAATTTTTGGTTACAGTTACTAGTTGACCAGACCACACACTAGAAGGTGAAGGTAAGCAGAACTGGCGCTGTGGGATGAACCAAACGTCGAGTTAAGGGGCCTAAATGAATGCTCATATGTACGTGCATAAGGCCAGTATGGTTCTTTTTATGACATACACATATGCCATTGTTATTATAAGAAATATTTAATGTTTATCAGTGCAAAGGCCAAAGATACATAAAAATATACCGACGAGGTACACACACACACACACACACACACACACACACACACACACACACACACCTAACCAAAAGGTTAGCATACCGAAAGGGAAACTATGAGGGGATAAGAAAATTCCTAACAGATATAGCATGGGAAACAGAGCTCAGGGGAAAGACGGCCCAAGATATGATGGATTACATCACGCAGAAGTGCAAGGACGCAGCAAACAAGTTTGTCCCAGTCCAAAAGGAAAACAGAGAAATGAAGATGAGAAACCCATGGTTTAATCAAAGATGTAGGCTAGCTAAGCAGCAAAGTAAAAGGGCATGGAGAAACTATAGGAATAACAGGACACTGGAGAGCAGAGAAAGATACCAGAATGCCAGGAATGAATATGTCAGGATGAGAAGAGAGGCAGAAAGACAATACGAAAATGACATCGCAAGCAAGGCAAAGACTCAGCCTAAATTGTTGCATAGCCACATTAGGAGAAAAACAACAGTAAAGGAACAGGTTATGAGATTAAGGATAGGGGCGGAAGGATTCACTACAAATGACAAGGAAGTGTGTGAGGAATTGAATAAGAAATTCCAGGAGGTCTTCACCTTAGAACAAGGAGAAATTCCAGAGGTAAGTGAGGGAATAGCTAACCAGGAACCACTGGAAGAGTTTGAGATTACCAGTGGGGAAGTAAGGAAGTGTTTACTAGAGTTGGACGTGACGAAGGCTATAGGCCCAGATGGAATCTCCCCTTGGGTTCTAAAGGAAGGAGCAAGAGAACTGAGCCTACCACTCTCCATAGTGTATAACAAATCACTGGCAACAGGGGAACTGCCAGATACTTGGAAAGCAGCTAACGTAGTCCCGATATACAAGAAAGGGGATAGACAGGAGGCACTGAACTACAGGCCAGTGTCCCTAACCTGCATACCATGCAAGCTGATGGAGAAGATTGTGCGAAAAAAACTAGTGGAGCATCTGGAGCGAAGGAACTTTGTAACACAGCATCAACATGGGTTCAGGGATGGCAGGTCCTGCCTCACAGGGTTACTTGAATTCTACGACCAGGCAACAAAAATAAGGCAAGAAAGAGAAGGGTGGGCAGACTGCATATTTTTGGATTGTCAGAAAGCCTTTGATACAGTGCCACACAAGAGGCTAGTGCGAAAGTTGGAGATGCAGGCTGGAGTGAGAGGGAAGGTACTCCGGTGGATAGAGGAATACCTAAGCAACAGGAGACAACGAGTCTGTGTGAGGGGTGAGGTCTCAGATTGGCGAGACGTCACAAGTGGAGTCCCGCAGGGGTCAGTCCTTGGACCTATACTGTTTCTGGTATATGTAAATGATCTCCCAGAGGGTATAGATTCGTTCCTCTCAATGTTTGCCGACGATGCAAAAATTATGAGGAGGATTGAAACAGAGGATGATAGTAGGAGGCTACAAGATGACCTGGATAGACTGAGTGAATGGTCCAACAAATGGCTGTTGAAGTTCAACCCGAGTAAATGCAAAGTAATGAAACTAGGCAGTGGAAACAGGAGGCCAGGCACAGGATACAGAATAGGAGATGAAGTACTTAATGAAACAGACAGAGAGAAAGATCTAGGAGTTGATATCACACCAAACCTGTCTCCTGAAGCCCACATAAAGAGAATAACGTCTGCGGCATATGCGAGGCTGGCTAACATCAGAACGGCGTTCAGGAACCTGTGTAAGGAATCATTCAGAATCTTGTACACCACATATGTAAGACCAATCCTGGAGTATGCGGCCCCAGCATGGAGCCCGTACCTTGTCAAGCACAAGACGAAGCTGGAAAAAGTCCAAAGGTATGCTACTAGACTAGTCCCAGAACTAAGAGGCATGAGTTATGAGGAAAGGCTGCGGGAAATGCACCTCACGACACTGGAAGACAGAAGAGTAAGGGGGGACATGATCACAACCTACAAAATCCTCAGGGGAATCGACCGGGTAAACAAGGACGAACTTTTCAACACTGGTGGGACGCGAACAAGGGGACACAGGTGGAAGCTGAGTACCCAAATGAGCCACAGAGACGTTAGAAAGAACTTTTTCAGTGTCAGAGTAGTTAGCAAATGGAATGCATTAGGAAGTGATGTGGTGGAGGCTGACTCCATTCACAGTTTCAAATGTAGATATGATAGAGCCCAATAGGCTCAGGAATCTGTACACCAGTTGATTGACGGTTGAGAGGCGGGACCAAAGAGCCAGAGCTCAACCCCCGCAAGCACAATTAGGTGAGTACAATTAGGTGAGTACACACACACAGGCTAAAGGCTAAAGGAAAGGCTAAAGGAGCTGAACCTCACATCCCTGGAAAACAGAAGAGTAAGGGGAGACATGATAACCACCAACAAAATTCTCAGGGGAATTGACAGGGTGGACAAAGACAAACTCTTCAGCACGGGTGGGACACGAACAAGGGGACACATGTGGAAACTTAGTACCCAGATGAGCCACAGAGACGTTAGAAAGAATTTTTTCAGTGTCAGAGTAGTTAATAAATGGAATGCATTAGGAAGTGATGTGGTGGAGGCTGACTCCATACACAGTTCCAAATGTAGATATGATAGAGCCCAGTAGGCTCAGGAATCTGTACACCAGTTGATTGACAGTTGAGAGGCGGGACCAAAGAGCCAAAGCTCAAGCCCCGCAAGCACAATTAGGTGACAATTAGGTGAGTACACACACACACACACACACACACACACACACACACACACACACACACACACACACACACACACACACACACACACACACACACACACACACACACACACACACACACACACACACACACACACACACACACACACACATACACACACACACACACACACACACACACACACACACACACACACACACACACACACACACACACACACACACACACACACACACACACACACACACACACACACACACACAGGGCGGAAAGGACCTAGTATGGGTGAAGAACTACCTAACAGGAAGGAGCCAGAGGGTAATGGTAAGGGGCGAGAAGTCGGACTGGCGAACAGTAACAAGTGGAGTACCTCAAGGATCGGTGCTGGGACCAATCCTCTTTCTAATTTACGTAAATGATATGTTTACAGGAGTGGAATCATACATGTCAATGTTTGCGGATGACGCAAAATTAATGAGAAGAGTTGTGACAGACGAGGATTGTAGGATCCTCCAAGAGGACTTAAACAGGTTGCAGAGATGGTCAGGGAAATGGCTACTGGAGTTTAACACCAGTAAATGTAAAGTTATGGAAATGGGATCAGGTGACAGGAGACCAAAGGGACAGTACACAATGAAGAGGAACAGCCTACCTGTAACGATTCGAGAAAGAGACCTGGGAGTGGATGTGACACCTAATCTAACTCCTGAGGCACATATAAATAGGATAACGACAGCAGCGTACTCTACACTGGCGAAAATTAGAACTTCACTCAGAAACCTAAATGAGGAGGCTTTTAGGGCGCTTTACACTGCCTACGTGAGACCCGTCTTAGAGTATGCCGCGCCATCATGGAGCCCCCACCTGAAGAAACACATAAAGAAACTGGAGAAGGTTCAGATGTTTGCGACGAGGCTTTTCCCAGAGTTACGAGGGATGGGATATGAAGAGCGTCTGAAGGAACTGAACCTTACGACACTAGAGAAAAGAAGGGAGAGAGGAGATATGATAGGGACATATAAAATACTCAGGGGAATTGACAAAGTGGAAATAGATGAAATGTTCACACGTAATAATAACAGAACGAGGGGACATGGGTGGAAACTGGAAACTCAGATGAGTCACAGAGATGTTAGGAAGTTTTCTTTTAGCGTGAGAGTAGTGGAAAAATGGAATGCACTTGGGGAACAGGTTGTGGAAACAAATACTATTCATACTTTTAAATCTAGGTATGATAAGGAAATGGGACAGGAGTCATTGCTGTAAACAACCGATAGCTGGAAAGGCGGGATCCAAGAGTCAATGCTCGATCCTGCAAGCACAAATAGGTGAGTACACCCACACACCCACACACACACACACATACACACACACACACATAAACACACACACACACACACACACACACACACACACACACACACACACACACACACACACACACACACACACACACACACACACACACACACACACACACACACACACACACACACACACACACACACACACACACACGAGACATGATCACAACCTACAAAATCCTCAGGGGAATCGACCGGGTAAACAAGGATAAACTATTCAACACTGGTGGTACACGAACAAGGGGACACAGGTGGAAACTCACATGAGCCACAGGGACGTTAGAAGGAACTTTTTCAGTGTCAGAGTAGTTAACAGATGGAATTCATTAGGCAGTGATGTTGTGGAGGCTGACTCCATACACAGTTTCAAATGTAGATGTGATAGAGCCCAGTAGGCTCAGGGATCTGTACACCAGTTGATTGAAAGTTGAGAGGCGGGGCCAAAGAGCCAAAGCTCAACCCCCGCAAGCATAAATAGATGAGTACAAATAGGTGAGTACACACACATTGCCACTGGAGAACCGATGGCCTAGCTCAACTAGCGGACAGCTAGTTGAACACGTGATCCTGTGGTCCCGGGTTCGATCCCGGGCGCCGGCGAGAAACGATAGGCAGAGTTTCTTTCACCCTATGCCCCGTTTACCTAGCTGTAAATAGGTACCTGGGAGTTAGTCAGCTATCACAGGCTGCTTCCTGGGTGTGTGTGTGTGTGTTGTGAAAAAAAGTAGTAATAGAAACAGTTGACTGACAGTTGAGAGGCGGCCGAAAGAGCACATCTCAACCCCCTCCGCAAGCACAACTAGGTGAATACAACTATGTGAATACACACACACACAGATAAAGACAGTCTATTTACCACAAGGAGCACGCACATTAGGGGACACAGGTGAAATTGAGTGCCCAAATGAGCCTAGAGACGTTAGAAAGAATTTTTCAGTGTCAGAGTAGTAGACAAATGGAATGCATTAGGCAGTGATTTGGTGGAGGCTGACTCCATACACAGTTTCAAGAGTAGATATGATAGAGCCCAGTAGACTCAGTAACCTGTACATTAGTTGATTGACAGTTGAGAGGCGGGACCAAAGAGCCAGAGCTCAACTCCCGCAAGCACAACTAGGTAAGTACACACACACACCCTTCCCCTCACCCTACCTGCCCCCACCAAAATGCTCACCCAAAACCCCATTCTGAACCTATCACCCCTCCCCCATTCCCACCATGTCCCCCCTCCCACCTTCCCCCCCTGTCCCCCTCCCCCTTCATCCCATACCCTCTCTATCCCTCCTCCCCAATCCTCCATGTCCCCCCCTATCTTCTTAACCCACATCCTACCTGCACCCCCTTCCCTTGTACCCCCACCCCCCACCCCAAAATTCTCTGGGACCCTGCAAACCACCTCACAGATCTTCTCACCCCGGGAACAGCTTTCCCCACCAGCAGAACACTCGTCAAGAAGGGGACTAGAAAATAAACAGAAGAAAGTGAGCTTCAAGGCAATGTACACTAACATAGATGGCATTACAAATAAAGCAAATGAGCTTGGAGAATAGGTACTAGAGGAAAACCCAGACATAATAGCCCTCACAGAAACAAAGCTAACGAAAACGATAACAAATGCAGTGTTCCCACAGGACTATTATGTTATGAGGAAAGAGAGAGAAGGAAGAGGTGGTGGTGGTGTAGCTCTGCTGGTAAGAAATGGCTAGGATTTTGAGATGGTTATTCAGGGCTGTGAAGGTTTCAGTGACTACATATCAGGCACCATAGCAATTGGAGGACAGAAAATTATAGTAGTAGTCATATATAACCCCCACCGAACGACAGAAGACCGAGACAGGAATATGATAGAAACAACATGGCCACCATCAATATAATAGAGAGAGCAGCTTCTGTGGCTAACAGGAACGGATCCAGACTACTAATAATGGGAGACTTCAACCATGAGAAGATAGATTGGGTGAACAGAGACCCACATGGAGGATCAGACACATGGAGAGCTAAGCTGTTGGACGTGGCAACAAGAAACTTTCTAAGTCAACACGTCAAGGGACCGACAAGAATGAGAGAAGAGGACGAACCAGCCTTGCTTAATCTGATATTTACCCTAAATGAGTCGGATATAAGGGAAGTTAAGTTGGAACCCCTCTGGGAATTAGTGATCACAGTGTATTGAGCTTTGAGTACCTGGTTGAGCTAGGAATTATCACCCCCAAAAAAGAACTGGGAATCAAAGGGCTGGCATACCGAAAAAGAAACAATGAGGTGACGAATAAATTCCTTAGGGATATTCATTGGGACACAGAACTCAGAACCAAGTCTGTACAAGACATGATGGACTGTCACCCTAAAGTGTCAGGAGGCTGTAAGCAGGTTTGTCCCGGCTCGGCAGAAAAAAACAGAGAAGCAAAAGAAGAATCCATGGTTTACTAGGGAATGTATAAAAGCAAAGGAGCTGAACAAAAAAGCATGGAGGAACTTCCATAATAACAGAACACCAGAGAGTAGAGAGAGATACCAGAGAACCAGGAACGAGTATGTTAGTGTGAGAAGACCAGCTGTGAAAAGGTATGAAAATGACATAGCTAATAAAGCCAAGACCGAACCAAAGCTACTACACAGTCACATCAGGAGGAAGACAACAGTGAAGGAACAGGTGATGAAACTTAGGATGGGTGAGGACAGGTACACAGAGAATGACAAAGAGGTGTGTGAGGAACTCAACAAAAGGTTCCAGAAGGTCTTTACAATAGAACAAGAAGAAGTCACGGCACTAGGAGAGGGGGCAGCAAACCAGGCGACCTTGGAAAGGTTCGAAATTACAAGAGATGAGGTCAAGAAGCACCTATTGGAGCTGGACATGAGAAAAGCTGTTGGGCCGGACGGAATCTCACCATGGGTGTTGAAAGAGTGTGCAGGAGCACTTTGTTTGCCACTCTCCATAGTGTATAGTAGGTCACTGGAAACGGGAGACCTACCAGAAATATGGAAGACGGCTAATGTAGTCCCAATATACAAAAAGGATGACAGACAAGAGGCACTGAACTACAGGCCAGTGTCCTTAACTTGTATACCATGCAAGGTGATGGAGAAGATCGTGAGAAAAAACCAAGTAACACATCTGGAGAGAAGGGACTTCGTGACAACCCATCAACATGGGTTCAGGGAGGGTAAATCTTGCCTTACAGGCTTAATAGAATTTTACGATCAGGTGATGTTATAACCCTTGAAGTCTAGGTATGGTTCTTTTGCTTGCAGTAATCAAAAAATAATAATTTCGGCCTTGCCTCAAAGTTTGTCTAGGGTATGATTAAAAGACACTGCTTAACATGCAAAACAATATACTGTACTTAAGGATAACAAGACATATCAAACAGATAAATGGTAAAAATTATAAGAAGTCAGAATTATCTTTCAGCATGCAATAATATCATAAAATCACTTAATGAGCACAGACAATCTCTTATACACATGAATGAATAAATGGAGTAGCACAAAATAGTCTTACCAAGAGAATTAACTAAGTATTAAGCAAAATAAACAAAATACACCGACTTATCTCCAATACATGTCTCCTCCCAGCGAGCTAACCCACGCGACTATCTAGCCTCCCGCCAGCAAGGCAGGCATCCTACGAAAAGATCAACTTAGCACCCACATGAACTCTCGTGAAAACTCTACTAACAGAGTGTAGTACAAAAGAACAATATTATCAGTAATCTTAAGGGTATATAATACTGGTACAGTAATCACAGGAATTAATTACAATCAATAACAGGAAATATTCAAAGGGTGACATATTGTCGCTAGCTTTACAACAGGCCGCACGCTGGAAACATCCAAATATGGTCATCCCCCCCACGGAGAAGCCACCAACTCCTTCCAACAAGAAATAACTTGCACAAGCCTATAAAAAAAAATGCAACTCAGGCACACTACAGCATGCTACAATATAAATCATACAATATTAACTGGAACACAACTGGATACCATACTAGTAATAGTACTAAACAGGGAAAGGATTAAATGCTATACATAGTTATCATGAATAATGGTAGAATCAATCAGATTTGTAACATCCTTCCCGGTCCTTAAGAAAAAATGAAATTTACTGAAGGTTGATTTCATGTTTTGACTGCATGAAATATAACATGAAAATATAACATGAAGGTACTTCAACAAAAGATCAAAATAAAAAACACTAAAATTCAACACAGTAAAAAACAAAAAATAAATAGATGCATCTTATGAGTATAGAACACTTCATATTATGGCACTGCAATAGGAAATCCTCTGGATAAGGCATCAGCAATAACATTTTGCCTCCCAGGAATATGACGAATTACAATATTGAATTCTTGTAGAATCAATGACCATCTAAGTATTCTCTGGTTCTTACATTTCATGGAGTTAATGAATGTCAGGGAATTATGATCTATATATACTACAACTTGATTGCCTGACAAGTATGTCTCAAACTTCTTAACTGCAAAGATCAAACAATGTGCTTCTTACTCAACCTCAGAATAATTAGTTTGTGCCCTGTCAAATTTACGAGAGAAATAATATACTGGGTGTTCTAAATCAGCTGGTCCTACCTGGAACAAAACAACACCTGCTCCTAGATCCGAAGTGTCTATGTGCATAATAAATGGTTTATCATACTGTGGACTGGCTAGCACAGGTGACGTTGAGAGAATTTCTTTCAACTTCTGAAAGGAGTTCTGACACTCCTGCGTCCACTTGAATTTTACCTGCTTCCTTAGAAGATTGGTTATAGGTGCAGCAACAATCGAAAAGTTTTTACAATATCTCCTACAATCCGCACACATCCAAATAAATCTCTGCACAGACTTCTTACTGGTTAGTACTGGGTAATCCACGATTGCCTGGATCTTGTCTTTCAACGGGACTATCCTACTTTGTCTGACCTCATGTCCTAAGTACACTATTGTTCCTTTGGCCCAACTACATTTCTTCACATTAACAGTCAAAGTAGCATGTTGTAACACGGCAAACAATTGCTTTAAAGTGGGCTTATGGTCTTCCCAACTCTTACTGAAAGTCACAATGTCATCTAAATATGCCTTACAATCTGGCACATCCTTCAACAAAGAATTCATCAACTTTTGAAAAGTTGCTGGTGCATTCCTTAGTCCAAACGGCATCACATTTAACTCGAATGCTCCATCAGAGGTGATAAAAGCTGTCTCTTCCCTTGCAAAATCTGTAGGTGGTATCTGGTGATACCCCTTAGATAAGTCCAATTTAGATACAAAGTTAGCACGACCAATATGGTCGATGAAGTCCTCTAATAGAGGTAATGGATATACATCGACTACAGTTACCTGGTTGAGCTTTCTATAATCCACTACTAATCGCCATTTACCCTCTGGTTTTGGTACCACTAAACACGGTGAACTCCAGGAGCTCTGACTGGGTCTAATGAACCCATGTCGAAGAAGATAATCAACCTCCTCGTGGATGATACGTCGTTTCTCGGGTGTCACTCGATAAGGGTGTAGCCGAATTGGAGTTACACCTGTCAGTTTAATGTCATGAGTAATGAGAGACGTCTGAGTGGGGACCTCCCCAAACAAGTTGAAAGATATCTTCAAAAGGTCCTGGAACTCTGCTCTCTCCTCATCCTTCAAATGACACAACAATTCTTCCCCGGAGCTGGAATTAGATAAAAGAGGATTACCATCTTCCCCTACAACACTTGACTCCTCAGGATTTACCTCCTCAGTAACACAACAAGCCACAATAGTGGGCCCACAATAAGCCTTCAACCGGTTCACATGTACACTCATGAATTGACGTTTCTGTTGGGGATTGCAAACTTTGTAGGTGACTTCACCAAGACGTTTTATCACTAGATAAGGTCCTGCAAATGTATGTGACATAGAAGTACCCATACGAGGCTTCAAGACCATTACCAAATCTCCTGGTTCAAAAACTCTGAGTTTGGGCTTGAACCTCTTGTCATGCTTCTCCATCATTCTGTTGTTGCTCGCCCAGATGTCGTAAGGCCAACTCCTTTGTTCTAGACAGCTTGCTCTTCACATCCTTCAAGTAACGTTCACTCTACCTAGCTGTTATATCTCCCAACATTTTCTCTTGCAACATTTTTAAAGGTCCTCTCACCTGATGTCCAAATACAAGATCAAATGGAGAGCAGCCTAGGGCACTGTGCAGTCCATGCCTGGCAGCAAATAGAATAAATGGTAAATTGTCATCCCAATATCTGGGTGAATCTTCCCCAGTTGCTTTCAACATCTTTTTGAGGGTTTGGTGGAACCGCTCGATCCCCCCTTGACTCTGAGGATGGTAAGGATTGGAAAGATTATGCTGTATACCAAATGAATTACAAAAGGTTTTATATGTTGTGAAACAAAAATTGCTCCCATTAGCAGTTTGAATTATACGGGGCGTACCAAATAGTGAAAAAATCGTTCCAAATGCTTTATAAGTGTAGAAGCCCTAATGTTACTTAAGGCATATGCTTCAGGGAACCTGGTGGTCATATATAGAATAGTAAACATATACATATTACCGGATTTGGTACGGGGTAAAGGTCCGACACAATCCAGCACCACATGTGTAAAAGGCTCCTCTGGCACTACAATAGGGTGTAAGGGTGCTCGTAGCACAGTCTGGTTAGGTTTACCAACAGTTTGACACACAACACAATTGTGACAATATCTGACCACATCCTTTTTGAGTTTTGGCCAATAAATTTTTACATATCTTATGATACATACTGGAAAGCCCTTGGTGACCTCCTATCAGGTCACCAAGGGATTTCACCAGCTTGCAATACCTGCTCCCTATACTCCTTGGGTACAATGAGCTGGGTCCTAGACTCACAATCATCTGCTGAGGGAGTTCCTGGTGTTCTCTATCTTCTCATCAGACATCGATCATTGAAATGACCCGTTCCGTTCTCTCATTCTCACCCGTTCTCTCATCCAAGGTATCAATGGAGTCGGCTGCTTCTGTATAACATTCAGCTACACTGGGATCAGTACTCTGCAACTCCCTCAAGGTCTGGAATTCAACAGCTGGAGCGAGCGGGCAAGGAACTGGTACCTGGGCAACCTCTTCCAGACCATCTGGGTCAGAATAAATTTGGGCTTTGGCACTGGCCTCACTTTCGACATCCGCGTGAGCTAAGAATGTATCTTCAAGGTCCACCTCCACCTCCCTGTCAAAAGGGGTCCTGGCCTCGACAACATCCACCTTGGGAGTCACAGGATTTACCTCACCCTGCGTACCCATTGATCTGGTCACAACACGCAGTCTCCGTGGTGTAGTGGTAAGACACTCGCCTGGCGTTCCGCGAGCACTATGTCATGGGTTTGTATCCTGGCCGGGGAGGATTTACTGGGCGCAATTCCTTAACTGTAGCCTCTGTTTAACGCAACAGTAAAATGTGTACTTGGATGAAAAAACGATTCTTCGCGGCAGGGGATCGTATTCCAGGGACCTGCCCGAAGCGCTACGCGTACTAGTGGCTGTACAAGAATGTAACAACTCTTGTATATATCTCAAAAAAAAAAAAAAAAAAACACAGGCTGGATAGATGACACCATCATCCGCATCTGGTTGAACCAGTACACAACTAGGGTTAGTAAACATGATAGAGCACTCTGTCTCACTAACTTAACACCAGTCAAAATCATTACCTACCATAACATCAACCCCAGGGATGGGCAACTGCTCACTAACTGCTACAGTGCACCAACCCGGTGTAATAGATGATTTCAGGGTTAACTTTAACTAATGGTACATGCTGGACATGACCTGCAAATCCTTGTAATAACACTACCCCACCAGTGTCTTCTGTGCTAACATCAGTAAGAACCCGGTGAGAAATTAGAGACTGGGAAGCATCAGTGTCCCTTAATAACTGCACTGGCTTCCAGGTTCCACTAGTACATAATAAGGTACCCGAATGCTGGTATGGCTCAAAATTAGGTATCCACTAGGGCATGACTGGAATAACATTGGCATTAAAGGCTTGCAAACCCCTCCTCATAATCAGACCAGTTGGTCTCAACTCAGGGTGCAAGGTATAACAGGAATTTATCACATGACCTCTTCTCCTGCAATACGTGCAATATCTGCCAGTGGTCGAAACAACCGAACAAACTGCAGGTTTAAACACTACATTACTTGAGGGTGACAACTCTGTTGTTTCTCAATTTTAGGCTTTGCAGGAGAAGGGTTCAGGGAGAAGGTGAAGTAGCTGGTCGGGCTGGAAAACATGTGATTTAGGAGCATGATAATTAGTCTTAACAGTATAATGATTAGCTGGTGCTCGAAAAGGCACCTTAGTAAGTAATTCATGCTCGTCAGCAAGCTTGGCTAGTTTCATAAGATCAGTGGTTTATTTGTTTTCCGCCATAAACAAAGCTAATTTCTCGGATAGACAACCTAAAAAAATTTCAGTTACTATGAGGTTTCTCAAAGTCTCAAACTCTGTAATGTTAAGTGCTTTAACCCATCTGTCAAAATGATTGAGTTTAACCCGTACAAAGTCAGAAAAAGTCTGGTCATGTGCTCTTTTTAACCCTCTGAATTTTTGTTTATGTGCCTCTGGGATCTGCAGGTATGCATTCAAGATGCTCTGTTGGACTAATTTAAAATCGAATGAATTCTCAGCAGGCATAGATGCAAAAACTTCCTGAGCTTTAAAAAAAATTGTTCCTGCATAATGACAACCCATTGATCCACAGGCCAATTCATGCTGACTGCTAACTTCTTAAATGTAAAAAGAAAATTTCTGAGTCTTCCTCATTGAATTTAGATAAATTTACATGTTTACTATACTTGGAAGAACTATTAGTACTCTCTGGATTATTGCTCGTGTTACCTTGCACTGCTGCAATTCTCTGTTCCTCCAACCTGTTATTGTTTTCAGCCATACTCTGCTGAATTGCTAATTGTTTAGTTTGCTGCTCGGCTTGTTTAGTTTGATACTCTGCTAGTTGTAACTGAGCCTCCAACATCTGTTGCTTCGTCTCCAACTCAAGTTGATTTTGCTTGTTCTGCAACTTCACCTTCTGTTTGTCTGCTTCCAGTCTAGCCATTTCTAATTTAGTCTCCATCTCCAACTTTGCCACCTGGTCACTTGGCTCTTCTTCTAACTCTCCTAAACACTCCTCATCAAGTTGCTCCTCCTCCACCAATTGTGTGACAATGACTTTAACAACTGAGCCTTTAACATTTTACTGGAAACTGTTAGGCTCAATTTATCAGCCAGAAACAACAAACCAGACTTCTTCAAGTCTTTAATTTTACGAAAATTTGGCTGCTCCACCAGCCCAGCAATCTGATCCTCCATGGTTTACTGAATTATCACAAATTAGCACTTAGAACAACACTGAAACTTTTTCTTGGCCCCTGGCACAAGCTGAACACTTACCTCAAACGTGAAGCGTTGAGAAGTTTCCACAGCAGCTCAGATTGAACAGAGAATATGTACACACAAGCTTGATTAGGTGTCACTAGATAACCACAGAGTACCTAGGAAGGCAATTGCTATTAGTAATCTGCGCTCTTAATTAGTACATTACGTTACAGGGAATTAATAATCAATGCTCCCGGACAGTGGCCCTCATTTTGTTATAACCCTAGAAGTATGGTTCTTTTGTTTGCAGTAATCAAAAAATAATAATTTCAGCCTTGCCTCAAAGTTTGTCTAGGGTATGATTAAAAGACACTGCTTAACATGCAAAGCAATATACTGTACTTAAGGATAACAAGACATATCAAACTGATAAATGGTAAAAATTATAAGAAGCCAGAATTATCTTTCAGCATGCAAAAATATCATAAAATCACCTAATGAACACAGACAATCTCTTAAACACATAAATGAATAAATGGAGTAGCTCCAACAAGAAATAACTTGCACAAGCCTATCAAAAATAATGCAACTCAGGCACACTACAGCATGCTACAATATAAATCATACAATATTAACTGGAACACAACTGAATACCATACTAATAATAGTACTAAACAGGAAAAGGATTAAATGCTATACATAGTTATCATGAATAATGGTAGAATCAATCATAGATTCGTAACAGGTTTCAAAGATTAAGCAAGAAAGAGAGCGATAGGCAGACTGCATTTTTTTTAATTGTCGGAAAGCCTTTGGCACAGTACCTAATAAAAGGCTGATGCATAAGCTGGAGAAACAGGCAGGAGTAACTGGTAGGGCACTCCAGTGGATAACGGAGTACCTAAGCAATAGGAAGCAGAGAGTTACAGTAAGGGGTGAGACCTCAGATTGGCGTGGAGTCCCACAGGGCTCTGTACTCGGTCTTAACCTGTTTTTGATATACGTAAATGATCTCCCAGGGGGGAATAGAATCATTCCTCTCAATGTTTGCTGACGACGCCAAAATTATGAGAGGGATTAAGACAGAGGAGGACAGCTTGAGGCTTCAAGAAGACCTGGACAAGCTGCAGGAATTGTCGAACAAATGGTTGTTAGAGTTTAACCCAAGCAAATGTAATGTAATGAAGATAGGGGTAGGGAGCAGGAGACCAAATACAAGGTGTCATTTGGGAGATGAAATACTTCAAGAGTCAGAGAGAGAGAAAGACCTGGGGGTTGATATCACGCCAGACCTGTAACCTGAAGCTCATATCAAGAGGATAACATCAGCGGCATATGCCAGGTTAGCTAACATAAGAACGGCCTTTAGAACTTGTGTAAGGAATCTTTCAGAACATTATATATCACATATGTCAGACCAATACTGGAGTATGTGACTCCAGCATGGAGTCCATATCTAGTCAAGCATAAGACTAAACTGGAAAAGGTTCAAAGGTTTTCCACCAGACTAGTACCTGAGCTGAGAGGTATGAGCTACGAGGAGTGACTACGGGAATTAAACCTCATTTCGATGGAAGACAGAAGAGTTAGGGGGACATGATCACCACATTCAAGATTCTCAAGGGAATCGATAGGGTACATAAAGTCAGGCTATTTAACACAAGGGCCACATGCACTAGGGGACACAGGTGGAAATTGAGTGCCCAAATGAGCCACAGAGATATTAGAAAGAACTTTCTTAGTGTCAGCGAGGTTGACAAATGGAATGCATTAGGAAGTGATGTGGTGGAGGCTGACTCCATACACAGTTTCAAGTGTAGATATGATAGAACCCAAGAGGCTCAGGAATCTGTACGCCTCTTGATTGACGGTTGGGAGACGGGACTAAAGAGCCAGAGCTCAACCCCCTCAAGCACAATTAGGTGAGTACACACACACTCTCGCACACAAACGTACAAGCACACACACGTACCCGCACGTGCACACATACACACTCACGCACATACAGAAGCAGACGCACTCACACACACGCGGTGGAAAAAGGAGGCCCGACACAAGATACAGAATAGGAGGTGAAGTACTTAATGAAACGGAAAGAGAGAAAGATGTAGGAATTAATATCACACCAAACCTGTCTCCTGAAGCCCACATAAAGAGAATTACGTATACAGAATATGCGAGGCTGGCTAACATCAGAACAGCCTTCAGGAACCTGTGTAAGGAATTGTTTAGAATCTTGTACACTACATATGTAAGACCAATCCTGGCGTATGCGGCCCCAGCATGGAGCCTGAACCATGTCAAGCACAAGACAAAGCTGGAAAAAGTTCAGAGGTATGCCACTAGACTAGTCCCGGAACTATGAGGCATGAGTTACGAGGAAAGGCTGCGGGAAATGCACCTTACAACACTGGAAGACAGAAGAGTGAGGGGAGACATGATCACTACTTACAAAATCCTCAAGGGAATTGACAGGGTAAAGAAGGATAAACTATTCAACATTGGCGGTAAGCGAACAAGGGGGACACAGGTGGAAACTGAGTACCCACAGTTGATTGACAGTTGAGTGGCGAGACCAGAGCCAGAGCTCAAACCCCGCAAGCACAAATAAGTGATGTGACGGTGTCCCCCCCCCCCCTTACCTTATATTTCTCCCACGCCAGCTGTAAGAGTCATATCCACTTTACCCGAGCATTCTCTACGGTATGGGGAACAATTCGACATATGTAGGAGCGTGTAGTGTTCTCGCGTTGGCGAGAAATTCGGAAAAGAAGAGTGTTTTGGCCTATGGTTTAGGCCCTTTAGAACGCCAATATGGCGCCGGCCCCTCCGTTTTGCCGCCAAAACGGTATGACGTCAGTGACACCAGATTGGTCAGGAACAGTGACGTGGCACAAGGAGCCAATGAGAAACGCCCCCTGGCAAGTATGACGTCACGAAGGCAGGGGGGGTCCGGTCATCGCGCCGCAGTGGTTCCAGCAGTTTGTCATGACACGTCGAGGTGGTCGGACGTGTGAGAGGAGGTCCTGTCAGTTTGACAGTTTACCCTGTTCCGGTGGATTTTACGCGTCACCCAGTAGTCTGCAAGCACCCTGTAAGGTCTTCCTTTATTCCATGTGTTGGACTGAAGAAGGAATCGACGAGAATTGAGCAGCAAGTGCTTCAGTAACAGGCGCTTTGCAAGAGGTGTAGTCACTTGCAGTGATGTATGTGACGTCTGTGCAAGTTCACCCGTTTAGTGACGACGTAGTGGCTGGGCCAATCCACCGAGAGTCAGTAGAAGAACGGAACTAGTTGGGACTCAGGACGACTGCATCCGAGAGAGAGGTCTGCAGCCGGAGTCATGAGAAGTTGATGGCCAGGAGACCGACTCCAACACTTCAAGAAGTTGTGGAGGAGCTCGGGCCTGCAGAGGATCGAGCACGGTGCAGATGCATTTTCTGAGGTGTTGAAGAGGTTCCTGGAGAGAGCATCAGTGTGTGTGTGGGGGGCGTTCCCTACAACGAGTCAAGAGCCAGGACCAGGAGCTTCATTTCAACTCTCAACAGAGGGCGAGTCCACATCAGTGAAGTGGAAGTAGGTAATTTAGTTCCCCCCCCCCCCCCATTCCCCTTTAGTCAGCTATTTTAGCCAGAGTATTTTCTATGTCGTGAGCAAGACTCACCAATGTCTATGTCATAGTGAGGCACAGTTGTGCAGAATGAGGCTGTAGAGAGCTCTCACGATATATATATGGTGTGTGCAGGCACCTGTGATTTATTTAAGTTTGCTGTGTCAAGGACATTTATACTCATGTGACTTTTATAGTATAAGTTTGTGTCTAAATATATATATATATACATGTACCATTTATTACTATAAGGCTGTGTGCCCCGTATTGATTCATTAATGCTAATATTGATGAAGTGATTTATATATATGCTGGAGTATTGAATAACATATTCATGTGAACAGGGATTTTCTGTATTATTGCCATTGAAGTGACTTACAGTGTTTAAGGACCGTGCAGTAACTTATTGCATTCATTACCATTACTGTGAGATACGGTGTTCAATGCCATTACTGTGAGTTACTGTGTAAATCGCCATTGAAATGATTTATTGAGCATTTAAGGCCAGTACAGCGATTATTGCGTTTATCGCCATTATAGCAAGTTATTGTGTTGATTGCCAGAATTGTGTTTACTGTGAATTTAAAGAAACAGGCGCTTAACGACAGGAAACAAGTACAGAGAGAGATCATACAGTGAGGGGGCGTGGCAGCTGTGAATGACAGGAGGGGGAGTGTTGCTGTCTTGTTGCGCTCCAGTTTATGAAGAGAGTATTCTGCTGTCATGTATTTCTTTGCCTTGTTGTGGATATAGAGACAAAATACTTTAATGTTTTAAGTAAAATACAAAACTACTTTTGCGTTTGCATTATCCCTCCATTGCTAGTTGCTACAGAGTCCATAGAAAGAGTGAGAGTGATAGAGATACATACCTGCCTGATACCAGATTTATTTTAGTGTGCTCTTGACACTATTACCACAATCCCATGAAACCACTGGCGTGTTACTGGACACAGAGAACACCAGTTGGCGACCTTTCAGTTAGCAGTAGAGCCCTCTGTCTGGGAGGGCACACGATCGAGAGAGTAAATTGTGTTCCCACTCGTCTTTGTCTAGAAGGCCAGCTGGAGATTGACTTGGATACTCTCCAGGTGAACAGTGGCACCTCGCAGATGGAGTGAAGACCCGCAGGGCTACAGTAAGTAACAGTTACCACTACTACTACTTGGTAGTGGCTGGTGAGAGGTAGAGAAACCCCGACATTGTCAATATTGACAGGGTATTAAGAACACTTACCTTAACTTATTTACTTACTGGACGAAACCCCGACATTGAGCACAACTAGGTGAGTACACATGTATACACACACTGTCAGGGTGGAGAAAAACAAACTCCCTCGGTCGCTGCTGGGCTGCAGATCCTCTCCCTTGGTCGCTGCTGGGCTGCAGATCCTCTCCACTGGTCGCTGCTGGTCTGCAGATCCTCTCCCTCGGTCGCTGTTGTGCTGCAGATCCTCTCCCCCGGTTGCTGCTGGGCAGCAGATCCTCTCCCACGGTCGCTGCTGAGCTGCAGAGCCTCTCCCACGGTCGCTGCTGAGCTGCAGAGCCTCTCCCATGGTCGCTGGTGGGCTGCAGATCCTCTCCTTCCCTGTCGCTGCTGGGTTGCAGATCCTCTCCCGCGGGTGCTGCTGGGCTGCAGATCTCCCCCAGTCGCTGCTGGGCTGCAGATCCTCTCCCCTGGTCACTGGTGGGCTGCAGATCCTCTCGCTCGGTCGCTGCTGGACTGCAGATCCTCTCTCCCGGTCGGTGCTGGACTGCAGATCCTCTCGCTCGGTCGCTGCTGGACTGCAGATATTCTCCCTTGGTCGTTGCTGGGCTGCAGATCCTCTCCCCCAGTCGCTGCTGGACTGCAGATCCTCCTGCTCGGTTGCTGCTGGGCTGCAGATCCTTTCCCTCGGTCGCTGCTAGGCTGCAGATCCTCTCCCTCAGTTGCTGGTGGGCTGCAGATCCTCTCCTCTGGTCGCTGGTCTGCTGCGGATCCTCTCCACTGTTATGATCTGGGGCTCAGATCATTGGTTCTCCCTTCTCCCCTCCTTCCTTCTCCCTTTCTCCCCTCCCCTTGGCTGTCATTCGTCTCCTCTTCCTCCCTCCCCCTGTCGCCCATTTGTCAGGGCCAAGAGGTTGACCTGAGGGTGGTCTTGGATACCTTTGGCTTCCCCTACTCAGATTTCCCTCTCCATCCACCTCTCATTCCCTCTCTTCTCCTCTCACCGGTCTCTTCCCCATACCAGGCGAGTCAAATGTCCCTACCCTTTATCTTGGAGGAGACAGGCTTGAACATAATTTATCAGTTGGTAAACATTGCTCGCAGGTGCACTGGGCTCCATAGAGCCGCCTTGTTTTCCTTCTAATAGCTGGAGAGAGCTGACTCAATCTTCAGGAATTCATGTAGCCTTCCACGGCAGTTCAGGGAAGGTGATTGGCGGGAGATAAGGGCCAAGTCCTTATTGGCCCTAGAGAGCCAGACCTCAGGCCTAAGTGTTAAATTGTTGGCCTTTGCCAAAATAATGGGTGGAGCCCTGGGGCTGTATTAGATGGTGGGAAGAGTAATCCTTCCCAGCAATAAGCTGGTAAAACAAAATTTGATTAGTGTGTCTCAGGAGTGTGTGGAATAAAGGGGCCGCAAGCCCGCATCCTAGGGGCTGAGGGCAGCCATCAACATCGTGGCCTCAGTGCGATTTTAAAGTATTGTGCACTTGACTCTCATGTCCTCAGTAGATATCCATTGTGCCTCTAAGGGAAGAGAATAGGGTATATGTTCAAATTGTCTTAATTTACATGTTTTATAAAAAAATTGTACAACTTGTCCAGTGGTGTTCACTTAACTCCCCTTTGATATATATCTCTACTTGGTCATTTTTATGTGTTGAATTGGAAACCCCCAAGTTCTCCTACAATTAATAGATACTAAAGTTGCCCTTCGATTTAAATAAGTAACGTAAATTAAACTAATTTCCCAAAATTTATTACCGAAAATTCATATTACCCGGGAGTCCCAAGATTACCGATTCCTTGCCTTCCTGGGGGATCGGTGATAGACACATTCAGGTATGGTTGGTCGGGAAGGTGGTGGCAGTGTTTAATGATTTTTATTATTTTTTTATAAATTAATAACCCTTGTCCTTGATGTATCTTCCTCATTTAATATTCCTCTGATATACGTGGCAGTCCAGTGAGGGGTCATACTAGACTGTAACAGTGATAAGCTGGGGTATTGAGTGAAGAGAGAAAGAGAATTACAACAGGGATAGCGAACGATTACGGTCACGAGAGACGATCATAGAGGTCAGAGGGATATTACATGGTTTTGGGTCATTACAATGGTAGCAGCGGTGTTTCAATAATTTCTTGACGATTATTGAAACCTCACGCGTCTGTCCGTTTGGTTATGCTGTGTGGTGAGAGTGCAGCCGGTGCCCATGAGATAGAGTCGACGGTAATCCTATGTAGTGCGATTTGCGTAGAGTAGGCGATTCTAGCGTCGTGAGGGGCTGGTAGTTTAAGTATAGGTAGTTCAGTGTATGCGCTAAGCAGGCAGTTTAGAGTGGAGGCCGCCTTGGGTAGTTGGAAAGGGTGTTATTTATTCGACCCTCTGCAACTACGGACAAGGGTGCTGCGTGGTGGTTTTCGCAGCAACAATTCTAGTTTTCGAATTGTCGGGGCAGGGAAGTATTAGGACGCTAATTATTATCCCCGAGGGCGTGTTAGGCGACCCAATCGCTAGATTTTTACGGTACAGCCATGAAGGTACCAAGAGTTCACTGAGGGATGGCCTAGTAGATTCTCTAGCAACGGAATTACGGTGGTGTCGGACAGTTAGGTCCGTCGGTTGTTCCGCTATCTAGTCTAATCGTTGAACGCGAAGGACGGGATTATATGGTACTGTCGGGATCTGGGTGGATGTGGTTACCAAGGCTTGTAAAAGTGACAGGGCGGGCCTGGACGGGACGGGACGGTTAAAGGTTAATTCGAGTTTTCCTTAAGTACTTAATTAAGTTCCCTGTATATTAAGTTCCCTTTCAAGTTAAGTATCCCTTTGTTAGTTAGGTGTTCCCCCTTGGTTAAGTAATTCTCGTAAATATGTGTTATTATTTTCTATATTTTTTTTTACATTTTTAGGTCTGGATTGTTTTTTTCATGTTGTGCATTACTAAGGTGAGTGGGTTTACTGTTTTCAATTGTAATGAAGTGCAGTGCATTAAAAGTAAATCGTGGAAAATTTTTGTGATGTCGTTTTTCAAAGTCGCTTGGAAAATCTCAATTGTGGAATAATTTCTAGTTGTGTCTAGCCCTCCGTTCAATGGGTCGTCAGTGTTAATTCAAGCGTGCGATTAAAGTGATTAGAGTTAGAACTTTGAGAGACCAAAAGTCGATTTTTGGTCATTTAAGTGAATTAGCGTTGGGACTCTGAATTTTCCAGCGGTTTTACTCAGCGATCAGTGTCGCTGTGCTCAACCAAGTGTCTAAGTATCTCGCGAGTAGTATATTCAGTGCAAGTGATAAGCAAACTACACGACAGTATTTAATTTATGATTTTGAGAAAAGAAGTATTTGGTTAATTATGACCCCCTCCCCTTCCGGCCCGTTGGCGTCGTGAGGGGGCTTGGTGGACGGCTGCCGGAGTGTGATGCTCCGTTGGGCAGTCCTCTGTCCTTTTCTGGCCTTGCACTCCTGCTGCTGTCTTCTCCAATTGTGCCGGATCGCTTTTCCTTTTCCTTATGTTTCGTTTTTCTCCCCCCTCTTCTCCTATCTGCTTGTCGTTTCCTGCCGACCTTTTGCTTGTTTTGGATTATTTCTTCGGACTTCTTCTATTTTGACGCCCGGGTGCTTGAGGAGGCATACTCTTGCACCCGTAGAACTGTAGTACCCGACGTCTCGAGCGAGGGGAACCTTTTATTGTCAATCCCCCTTTCGTCGCTGAACCCGATCTCGACGGACTGACGGTTCTTAAGGTGGCGTTTGTGGGGCGTATACTCACGACGCACCCCTAGGGGGCCCCGGCATGATCAGCGATAGCTTCCTGTTGGGTGTCCTGCCTCTAATTGTGGCTCCATGGTGGGTATGGGGGCACATTCGTGGATGAATTTGTCACTTTTCGTCTCTATGTCGTTGAATGTTTCCATTGTACCCTCTCAGGCTCGTGGGGTGGGCGACCAAGCCCCCGAGTCGGCCTGTATTGGAAGACCAGGCTCTGTAGCTCCCGCTGCGTTGGGCCCCGACCTTGCTCCTCCTTTGACCGTCCTGACTTCTTCCCCCAGCTCCCCTCCCTCCTCTGAGGTTGGGTCGAGCCTCCAGCCCCCGGTGGTGACCACTTCGTCCCCTGGTGTGGCTAAGTCTTTCGTTGTGACTACTGCGCCTTTTGACCCCTCTCTCTCTAGGGGTTCTCAACGCCGTTCGCGCCCCAACCGCACTCGCTCGATTCCTTCCCGTGCTGATGCGTATCAGGCCTTGTTTGGTCCTGCTTCATGGGCCAAATACTTTGATCTCCTCCCTCTTGATTCTGCGCCTCCTGACGATTTCTCCCTCCATCGGCATCTTGTAGATTCCGTGGATGCGTGTGTTACTTTCAACCCCCACTCGTCTCGGTACACGTGTCGTTGCTGCTCCTTCTCAGGATGCGGCTTCCCGCTTGGCTGCCTTATCTTGCCTTGGCGAGATCCCTGTTCGGGTCTCCAAGAACGTTCAGATGAATTCCAGTGTTGGCACTATTCTCCTCCCACCCCATGTTGCAACCGGTGTTCGGAATCTGCAGGATTGCCACGATGATATTCGGCATATCCTTGATGCCCAAGGCCATTCTGTCCTCCAGGTTGACTCGTTTACTCGTCCCCCTCGTGGTCGTCGCCGTCAACCCCTTCGCGTTGTGAAGATCACCTTTGATGGTAGGACCCTTCCATCCTCTGTCATTCTTGCTGGTGCTAGGTGCTCTGTCCAGGAGTATATTCCTTCTCCTCGACTTTGTAATAAGTGCTGGAGGTTTGGGCATGGTGCCCTCCGCTGCTCTGGGACTGTCTCTCTCTGTCCTTTGTGTGGGAGTGAAGGTCACTCTAAGTCGGAGTGCACTTCTCCCCAAGCTCGCTGCCTCAACTGCGGTGAGGCCCATCCTACGTTCTCCCGTGCCTGTGTCCATTACAAGCTTGAGGCGGCCGTCCTTAACCTGAAGCACCGGGAGCGTTTGTCTTTTCCTGAGGCGAGGCGCCAGGTTCGCCGGCTCCCGCCTTATACTAACATCTCTTATGCTCGCGTGTTGCGCTCTTCCTCTCCTCGTCCTTCCCCACTTCCTCAGACTCTCAACCGTTTCCGGGCCTTGGACCCTGATACGCCCACTGCCCCCTCCTCTGTTCCTTTGAGTTCTTTCCCGAGGGGTCCCCCTCCTGGTCCTCTGTCTGGGGTTCCCCTTCTTTCAACCCGGTCTGTCATGTCTCCTGTGTCTTCTTCCTCGTCCCCCTCCGATCCTCCTTCCCATCCTCTTCCTCCATCTATCGGCTCTCCCCGCCGCCTGTCGGTGCAGGCGGATGTCCATCGCTCTCCTAACGGCCGTCGTGTGTGCTCTCGTTCGGCTTCTCCTGTTGAGACACTGGAATCCGTTGCCCGGTACGTAGTTGCTGGGACACCTGTCTCTTTAAGTCAGAAGCGTAAGCCTGGCTCCTCTCCTTCCTCTTCCCCGGCGGGTAAGAAGGCTTCGCTTTCTTCCTTAGCTCCTACTTCTGGCTCTGTTGCTCCTTCCCCTCCCGTTTCAGTGGTTGCGCCCCCTGTTCCTGCTATGGAGGTTTCTTTGGCCCCTGCTTCCCTTTCGGTTGCTGCTCTTGCTGGGGTGCGCTCCCCTCTTTCTACTCCCCCTCTTCCTACTGCTGTCCTTGACTGCTCCTCTCCGTTGTCTCCTCCTCTTCCTCCTCCTCCTCCGGACAATCTGATCTGTTCTCCCGTTTCCTTCCCTCCGTCTTTGCTCAGTTTACCCATGCCCCCTAACCCTGACTTTGCTGACCCTGATCCCGACCCTGATATTCTTTAACGTGCTCTGTTGCTCTTTCGCCTTTGTTTCTTCCTTGTTCTCTGTTTTTGTCCTTTCTCTTCCCGTCGTTGTCCATTCTTCAATGGAACGTTCGAGGTTATTACGCCAATTTCCTCGAACTCCAACTTCTGATTTCGCGGTTTTCGCCCCTTTGTGTCTGTCTCCAGGAGCCAATGCTTGGTGCTCGTCCTGGTCGTTTTCGTGGCTATTCCTTTCTCTCCCCCCCCCCCAGCCATTGCTGGGGCTTCTAATTCTTCTGCTCTCTTGATTCGTGCAGATGTTCCCTTTGTTCCTTTACTTTTTCCTTCGCCTCTCCATTGTTCTGCTGCTCGTATCTTTGTGGGGAAATGGTACACAGTTTGTTCCATTTATCTCCCCCCGAGTGTCCCGCTCTCTCTTCCTGATTTGAAACACCTCCTAGACTCCTTGCCGGAGCCTGTGCTCCTGCTGGGTGACTTCAATTGTCGTCATTCTCTTTGGGGTGACGTTCTGACGAATACCCGGGGTCGCCTCCTTGAGCCGTTTCTCCTATCTTCTTCCCTGTCTCTTCTGAATTCTGGTGAGCCCACTCATTTGGACTCTCGGACTCGCACCCTTTCTTGTCTTGATCTTTCTCTCTGCTCTTCTTCTCTTTACTTAGATTTCACGTGGCAGGTTCTTGATGACCTCCATGGAAGTGATCATTTCCCCATCCATGTTTCCTTTTTCTCTTTTCGCCCTTCCCTCTCTTTCCCTAGGTGGCAGTTTGCTAAGGCAGACTGGACCCTGTTTACCCTCAGTGCTGCTCTCTCTGACCTCTCCCTTCTGCCTCTCTCTCGCGCTCTCCTCCTTTTTCATGACACTGTCTTCAACGCTGCCCTCCGCTCTATTCCTCGCTCTTCCTCTCGGGGTCCACGGAAGTGCGTTCCCTGGTGGAATGCGGACTGTGCTCGGGCTGTCCGCTGTAAGCGTGCAGCCTGGAAGAGGCACCGCCGTAGGCAGACGACCGATTCTTTTCTTTTCTTTCGGAAAGCGAGTGCGGTGGCCCGTAGGGCCATCCGTACGGCTAAACGTGAATGTTGGGCATCTTATGTCTCAACAATTACGTCCGAAACCCCTCTGGCCCAGATCTGGAAGCGTATCCGCAAGATAGCGGGTAAGTTCGTTCCCGATGTTTCACCGGTCCTTCACCTCCATGATACTCTTGTGGCGGACCCGTTGCAGGTCGCTTCCGAACTGGGTTCCCACTTTTCTTCTGTTAGCTCTGGTCTTCATCTTCCCCAATCTTTCCTTCTTCGTAAACCTGTCCTTGAGTCTCGTCCTTTAGATTTCTGCACTCATCTTCAGCTTCCCTATAATGATCCCTTCTCTCTCTCTGAACTTCGTTCTGCTCTGGCCCTCTGCGGTTCTACGGCGGCGGGCTCCGATGGTATTCATTATGAGATGCTTCGCCATCTCCCTCCGAGCACGTCTCAGTATTTACTGAGTCTGTATAATCGGATCTGGGAGTCGTCGTCAGTCCCTGAGGACTGGCTCGATGCCGTTGTCCTCCCTGTTCGCAAACCGGGGTCTCTGGGTACTTCCCCTAAGGACTTTCGCCCTATTGCTCTCACAGGTTGTGTCTGCAAACTTTTTGAACGTATGGTTAACGTTCGTCTGATGTGGTTCCTGGTACACCATCACCTCCTCTCCCCTTCTCAATTTGGTTTCCGCAAGTGCCGCAGCACGACAGATGTCCTGGTGAACTTGGAGGTCTATATTCGTACTGCTTTTGCTGCGAAGACCTCCGTTGTTGCCGTCCTTTTTGACCTGGAAAAGGCTTACGACACCACTTGGCGTTATCATATCCTATCTCAACTTCATTCTTTTGGCCTTCGTGGTCATCTCCCTCTCTTTCTCCGCAGCTTCCTCTCTCGTCGTTCCTTTCGGGTGCGCCTTGGTACCGCTCTCTCTCCCTCTTTTCAGCAATACGAAGGTGTGCCCCAGGGTAGTGTTCTGAGCACTACTCTTTTTCTGGTTGCCCTCAATGGTCTTCTTTCCTCTCTTCCTTCTGGTGTCTTCTCCGCTCTCTATGTCGATGATCTTACCCTTTGTTGTCAGGGTGATGATTCGCCTCTCCTTCAACGCCGGCTTCAACTTGCAATTGATGCCGTGTCGTCTTGGGCCACTGATCATGGCTTCAAGTTCTCTACTTCTAAGACTTGTGCCATGACATTTACGCGGAAACGGGTTGTTCTTCGTCCCTCTTTGTCACTTTATGGTCATCCCCTTGAATACAAAGATTCCGCGAAGCTTTTGGGGTTATTCCTTGACACTCGTTTGTCTTGGTCTCCCCATATCTCTTACCTCCGTGTTGAGTGCTCTAAGGCCCTTACCCTCCTTCGGGTCTTGTCCCATACTTCTTGGGGGGCAGATAGGCGCACTCTCCTTGCTTTACATTCTTCTCTCGTCCTGTCTAAGCTCGATTATGGTTGCCCTGCTTACTCGTCTGCTTCTCCTTCTACTCTTCGCCGTCTTGATGCTTTGCACCATACTGGGTTGCGCCTCAGTTCTGGTGCCTTTCGTTCGACTCCCGTCCTTAGCTTGTATGTTGACACTGGCTTCCTGTCTCTCCAGGACCGCCGTGATCGCTACTGTCTTCGCTATCTTGCGCGGTCCTTGCAACATCCTTCCTCTCGCCTCTGTCGTGCTTTAACTTTTACCCCTCCTGCGGTTCCTGTTCCTCTTCACCACCTCCCTCTTTCTGTCCGGTTATCTCGCCTGCAGGATTCTCTTTCCGTTCGTATTTCTGATGTTTCTCCTCGTGTTGTTCCTTCTTTGCCCCCGTGGAGGGTCCCTCTTCCGCGGTTTTGTACTTCCTTGACCCGTATCACTAAAGCTTTTACCCCTCCTACGGTTCTAAAACGCCTTTTCCTCGAGCACTTTTCTTCTCACTCCCGCTCCGTTTCTGTCTTCACCGATGGGTCTAAGTCAGCGGACGGTGTTGGCTACTCTGTTGTTTTTCCTGATCGCACTTATATGTGTCGCTTGCCTCCGGAGACTAGCATCTTTACAGCGGAACTTTATGCTATTCTCTATGCTCTTCGTCTCCTACTTTCTCGTTGTCAGTCTTCCTTTGTAGTTGTTGTTGACTCTCGTAGTGCCCTCATGGCTCTCGGGTCCTTTAATCCAGTTCATCCAGTGGTTGTCGAGATCCAGCATTGGCTGTTTCTCGTTCATAGTAAATTTAAGTCGGTTGAGTTTTGTTGGGTTCCCAGCCATATTGGTGTGTCTTTAAATGAGCGTGCGGATGCTGCCGCCAAGGAGGCTGTCCGCTCTTGTCCCATCTCTCGTAAGGGCATTCCGTATTCCGACTTTTACCCGGTTATCCATTCCTCAGTCCTTACCCGTTGGCAGGCTTCTTGGTTGTCTGTTACTGGTAACAAGCTACGTACTCTTAAATGTTGTGTTTCCTCGTGGCAGTCCTCCTTCCACCGTAACCGGCGGTGGGAAACAGCTCTGGCGAGGTTGCGTATTGGCCATACTCACTTAACCCATGGTCACTTGATGGAGCGCCGCCCTGCTCCTTATTGTCCTAGTTGCATTGTCCCTCTTACGGTCGTGCATGTCCTTCTTGAATGTCCTGACTTCCAGGACGAGCGTATGTCTTGCTTTCCGACCGCCCCTCGCGGTCACCTGTCCCTCGATAGAATTCTTGGTGACTCGGATACTTTTGATATCGTTCGCCTTATGCGTTTTTGTTCTCGTATTGGCATCCTTGGTGATATTTAGCGCCCTCTGATTATTTTGCGTATTTGATGGTGCTACATAGCCTTCCCGGTTTGGTGCCTTCTTTTGATAATTACTTACTTACTTGGTTAATTAAGAGTGAGTGCGGAGACTACTTTCTGAGGATTCGACTTCGTGTCAGTGAGCGCGCTTTTAATTTTTGTTTACTTACCAACGTGTCTAAGTGGTTAGCGAGTGTTATATTCGGTTAAAGTGACAAGTCAACTACGCGCCAGTATTTAATTTGTAATTTTGGGAAAATAATTACTAATTTTTAATTAAGATTCAGCACGACTCGGTAGCTGTGAGTGTCCCGGCTATCAGTGTTAATTTCTCAGTATTCTACTACGCGACCGGCGGTGACCCAGTGTATGCTATGTAAACATCGAGTTCATTCAGTAACTCAAATAAGTAATTTATCATTAACTTTTGGTTAATTAATAAATACTTATAATTATTTCTGAGCGCCGTTGTTACCGTCGGGCGTTACGAATTAAAAATAATTGTTGAAGATATAAACATCGCGCCTGTGTTAAATTAACGATAACGTCATTCATTCCTAGCGTGCCTGAGATTTACAAGAAATTGTTAAGAAATTCAGTTAACGTAAAGTGTTGTACTAATTATGCGCTGGTTAACGAGACTTAGATTTTTTCGATAAATAAAACAGAGTTGAAACTAAATTATTTACAGTAAATTCAGTGTAGTTCCTTTCGTGTGAATATTAATTGTATAATTTAAGTATATTTTGTTCAAGAATTCGGTAATTATAAATTTTTCTAAGATTTATATTGGATTTGCATTTAGAGACAAGAAATTCATACTATAATTTTTATAATTGCGTTACCAGTCATCTTCGAGTGTAAAATAAATATAGTGGAAATTAATTACAGTTTTTCAAGTTTATTCTAGTAGTTCGAACATTTAATAATTAACGTAAACTTTTTATGTAGTTATAATTGCGCATGTATTTTTATTCAACATCGTATACAGTGTTTGTTTCACGAGTGGTAAATGATAGTCGATGCCGTTGTGTATTTTATTTGTTTGCGTATCAATTTTACGAATGGGAGACGAGGTCAATAAGACACAAAAATTCCATTCATTGAGGGAGCGTAGTCACCGAGAGTCTGACGATGACAGCTGTAATCGCCTGTCGACAGGCGATGGTCCTCACGGGGCTTGAGAAATCAATTAGAAAGGATGGCAATAGATTGGACTTCCGGTTGGGACTCACGGAGAATTTTCCCATGGATTGGGATTAGGAAACGTTTGGTGGTTCCACCAGAGGTTATTTATGGAGCCAAATGGTATGTTAAAATTTTACCCTGATCCGACGACGGGTTCTGAAGTTCAGTTGTTGGTAGAAATGGTTGTCCTTCAAGGAGGGACATGGCGCACAACCAAATCCCCTCCCTACCCAAGCACCCCTCCTTGCTTACAACCCCCCCTCCTCCCTATTACCCGCAACCTTCCACCTCCCCCCCCCTCCCTATTACCCGCAACCTTCCAACCCCCCTCCCTACAATCCTCACCCTTACAACCCTCCTGTTCATTACCCCCCTCTAAAAACCCTCCCCCGGCCTTCCATCACCTTCTCCTGTATCCCCCCAACCCACCCCTCCTGTTACCCTCCCTGCCCCCTCCATTAATCCTACACCTGGCTCCTCACCTCCCCTCCACCCCTCTTTCCCCCATTCCTAGTGTCGCCTCTACAGAAGTTGCTGGGGAATGGAGCCAGCGGGCTTCTGGGATGCGAAAAATTGGAGATGAAATTTGTTAGAAGTGTCATGACCGAGGCCATTACAGGTAAGTGTGCACGAGCACACGGGTCAAGGGTGACCCAGAACAGGTCAGCACGTTGGGTGGCAGACCTACGTTTGAGATGACGGTTGAAGGTGTGAGATTGACAGTTTTTGCGGACACCGGAAGTCAAGCATCTCTCATTAAAAAGTCAGCCTTCAGCACACTTAAAGAGACACGCCTTAAGCGTTGTAGGAAGCATTTAACAGCAGTTAATGGGCAACATATTAATATCTTGGGCCAGGCCACTCTCAATTTTGAAGTGGGTAAGGGGGAAGCTTACCCACACAATTGCACGATTGTCGAGAATCTTGCATTCCCTGGTCAGATTTTGTTGGGAATGGATTTTCTGGGACGAGTTAACTTTTCTTTGTCGGCTCAAGAGGGAGCAAGGAAGTGCAGATTGAAGTTTGGCCAGGTAGTTTATCCCATTAAAATGGTAGATCATCCTCCAGTAATTGCTTCCATTAGTAAGAAACAGAAATACAACTGTCACTACCCTAAGTTGTTGTTTAAGTCTCTTCCAGACACAGATAAGAAATCATGTGGGTTACATGCCTTGGTGAAACAGTGTTGCCCACCCCATTCAGTTAAATTCATTAAAGTATCAGTGGGACGTCACATTGCACCAGGTACCACCCTTCAGGTGGCTGGGAGATGTGACAGGTTGTTGATCCCTCATCATTTGATCACAGTGCTTGATAAAGGCGCCCTTATTCCAGTTGTCAATCTCTCGCACAAAACCTATCGTTTCAGGTCAGGTGATAGGGTGTCTCAGGCTACAGTTGTAGAAAATACAGGAATTTTTCAGTTTCAAAGCCAGGAGATGCCAGCCACCACAGCACAATGTAGTGCGCTTAATGTTACAGAAAGTAGTACACAGGGTGAACACAAGACCGAGACAGAAAAAAGTAGTAATACTCAAGAAGTTGATAAGTTAATCTCGGCTCTGGATTTGCAACATGTGCAACAGTCAGATAGGAAACTTTTGAGAGGGATTTTACGTAAATTCCCTAGACTGTTTGCAACAGAAGACGATCAAATCGGGCTTCTGGATAGGATCGAGCATGTTATTCCTACAGGTGACCATCCTCCTATTTACATCCGTCAATGGAGGCTTCCGGAACGGGCGAAGGAAGTAATTAGGGATGAGTGTCAGAAAATGTTGAGACAGGATGTGATAGAGCCTAGGACATCACCATGGTTGTCGCCAGTGGTGTTGGTACGTAAACCGGATGGTAGTTATAGGTTTTGTGTTGACTACCGAAAGATAAACGAAATTACTAAAGGTGATGTGTATCCCTTGCCACGGATACAAGAAATAATAGATCAGTTTGGGGCAGCCAAATACTTTTCCACTCTGGATGCGAAATCTCTGTATTGGGCCATCCCAGTCGCTGAGAAAGATAGAGAGAAGACCGCCTTTTCTGATGGGGTTCATACTTATCAATTCAAGCGGATGCCTTTCGGGTTAAAGACAGCGCCTTCATCATTTCAGATGGCTATCAATTATATACTAAACCCAGTTCTGGGAAGGCACTCATTAGCGTACCTGGATGATGTGGTCATCTATTCCAGGACGTTTGATGAGCACTTACGAGATTTGACTGAGACGTTGACACTGTTAGATAAGGCGGGTTTTGTTACGGCCCTCTCGGGACGCAACGGGGTCCTTACTCTGATGTTGTTAGAGGAAGATATATGTATCCGTTCCCAAGCCAGTATTGGCTATCAAGGGATGAGATCCGTGACGCAAGTAACTTAAAGGGAGTAGGGAAAGAAAGCTAAGAACTTAATATTATAATTAGTACCATCACCATTTAAATATATAAAATAAAAGAGTGCACAAGGGGGAGGGGTATTAACACTTAACAAGGGGATTAATCCTCAATCGATGTCTTCTACTGAAGACGCTGGTGCCACAACTCTCGGTGCCTTCTTCGTGGCCTCACGACGTGTCCTCTGAGAATGCCGAGCCTACCCGGGCCACAGGTCAGCCAAAACGCAGGTCCACTGGGGGCACCGTCGTGGAGGCCGTCAACCACACGTCCAGCTGGTCTGCTGGCAGGTACTGAGCCACCAAGGCTGGTACGGCCACTCCACGAACGATTTAAGGGGTACGCCCTAGACAGGAGTCTCGTGTGATATCACAAATCACCCTCCTGTCCTCAATACCCCAGTGGATGATCGTCTCCAACAGTCGGTCCCGGGTAAATCCTTTCACTGCCACTCCACTGGCAGGCTAACACACCACAGTGTTCTTCCGGGGGGACGACGTCACAACAGCTGCAGCAAACTTCACAGTATGGAGACTGGCTGCCTCGGGTAGACTCCCTCAACCTTCAACACAGTGGTCCCAGGTCGACTCTGTAAACAGACACGTCATCAATAACCGGGACACTAATACTTACGGGCTCGGGCACAAACACCTGACGTATCCAGTCCATAGATGGCGCTGTCGTCGGAGCACCACCTCACCAGAGGTCAGGAGCGGCTGTGTTGTGAGCTGCACAGGACTGGAAACTGGCCCTTGTGGCCGATATTCGCCGTCCTCATCCGGTGTCGTCGTTCGTTTGGCGGGGGTTTCGGGAGCTGACCCACAGATGGCGTAGTTGTTACTGCTCCTTGCTCGGACGCTGGATCCGGGTTCGTAACAGGTTTCAAACTCAATGTGGGGAAATGCACTCTGGCATCGCAGAAATTCAAGTTTCTGGTATTCCAGGTGTGCACAGATGGTATCCGACCTGACCCCGACTCCTGTCGTGCCATTGCTGACATGCCTACACCTAAGACCGCAAAGGATGTTCGAAGGTTTCTGGGGGCAGCCGGATATTTCCGTCGCCACATTGAGGGTTTTGCAAGTACAACAGCACCGTTAACTGAGCTTACTAAGAAAAATGTTAAATTCGTTTGGAAACCTGAGCATGATAACGCTTATGCAAAATTAAAAAGCCAACTCATTACCACTCCAGTCTTGGCAGTACCGGATTTTGATAAGGAGTGGGAAGTACACACTGACGCCAGTGGCATAGCTATTGGTGGGTGCTTAATGCAACGTGACAATGACAGTCTTCCTCACCCAGTAGTATATTTCAGCAGGAAGATTAAGGGTCCGGAGGTCCGCTATTCTGCAACGGGTAGGGAAGCTTTGGCTGTGGTAGAAAGTGTCAGGTACTTTGAACCGTATTTTTTCCAACGACACTTTGTCATTATACAGATCACAGGGCGTTGACTCATATTTTTAAGAAAAGAACTAAGTGCTCTCGCATGTCCCGTTGGTCTCATGAACTAGCTGCTCACTCATTCCAAATACTTTACAAGCCGGGTCCATCACATGTTGTACCAGACACTTTGAGTAGAATCATTGCTACTATTAACGTAAATCTTAATATCGAAAATATTTCCAGTGAGAAAATGCGAGAATTCCAGATGAACGAACCAAGGTGGAAGGAAATTATTGAACATTTGGAGGGAGGAAAATATCCGTCGAAGAAACGTAATTTAGCAATTCATGATTTTGAAATGAAGGATGGGGTCTTATTTTATGTAAAGGGACAGAAGGATCGTGCAGTTTTTCAGCTGGTTATCCCAGAGGTGTTGAGGAAGTCGGCGTTGAAACTCGCACATTCGTCTAAGATTGCAGGTCATCCGGGGATTTTTAAAACTCACATGAAAGCCAAGTAACTCTTTTTCTTCTCCGGTATGTTAACAGAGGTCATTAACTTCGTTAAGTCCTGTGGTCACTGCCAAAGGAGGAAAGGTACCCCTAAGGTACAAGCTCCATTGCAAGAATTCCCAGAAATTTTGGAACCTTTAGATCGGGTGGGGGCTGATCTGATTGATCTGCGTCACAGTCATTCAGGAAACCGTTACGTATTGGTGTTGGTAGACCACCTGTCCAGGTACACCACACTGATTGCATTGCCTCAGAAGGATTCACGAACTGTTGCAAAGGCGTTCTTAGATAGGTTCGTCACTGTATTCGGTCCCCCTAAAGTGTTAATTTCTGACCGAGGTCAGGAATTTAATTGGAATATTTTTAGAGACTTATGTAAAATTGTAGAAACCACTTCAGCATTCACTACGGCTTATCATCCTCAGGCTAATAGTAATGATGACTTTGTTGGCAGTGTAATTGTCATGTTGACGATGTTCGGGGAGTAATAGTCATGATGAAGATGTTGGGAGAGTAATAGTAATGATGACGATGTTCGGAGAGTAATGGTCATGATGACTATGTTGGGAGTGATATTGTCATGATGACAATGTTGGGAGTGTAATAGTAATGATGACTATGTTGGGGGTGTAATAGTCATGATGACGATGTTGGGAGTATAATAGTCATGATGACTATGTTAGGGGTGTAATAGTCATGATGACGATGTTGGAAGTGTAATAGTCATGACTACTATGATGGGAGTGTAATAGTACTGATGACGATGTTGGGAGATTAATAGTCATGATGATGACGTTGGGAGAGAAATAGTCATGATGACTATGAAGGGAGTGTTATAGTCATGATGACGATGTTGGGAGTGTAATAGTAATGATGACTATGTTGGGGGTGTAAAAGTCATGATGACAATGTTGGGAGTGTAATAGTACTGATGACGATGTTGGGAGATTAATTGTCATAATGATGACGTTGGGAGAGAAATAGTCATGATGACTATGATGGGAGTGTTATAGTCATGATGACGATGTTGGGAGTGTAATAGTAATGATGACTATGTTGGCAGTTTAATTGTCATGATGACGATGTTGGGGGAGTATTAGTCATGATGACGATGTTGGAAGAGTAATAGTTATGATGACTATGATGGGAGTGTTATAGTCATGATGACGATGTTGGGAGTGTAATAGTCATGATGCCTATGTTGGCAGTGTAATTGTTATGATGACTATGTTGGGGGAATAATAGTCATGATGACGATGTTGGGAGAGTAATAGTAATGATGACGATGTTCGGAGAGGAATTGTCATGATGACTATGACGGGAGTGTTATTGTCATGATGACGATGTTGGGAATGTAATAGTAATGATGACTGTGTTGGGGGTGTAATAGTCATGATGACGATGTTAAGAGTGTAATAGTCATGATGACTATGTTGGCAGTTTAATTGTTATGATGACTATGTTGGGGGAATAATAGTCATGATGACGATGTTGGGAGAGTAATAGTAATGATGACGATGTTCGGAGAGGAATAGTCATGATGACTGTGATGGGAGTGTTATTGTCATGATGACGATGTTGGGAATGTAATAGTAATGATGACTATGTTGAAGTGAAATAAGCATGATGACGATGTTGGGAGTGTAATAGTAATGATAACTGTGTTGGGGGTGTAATAGTAATGATGACGATGTTAGGAGTGTAATAGTCATGATGACTATGTTGGCAGTTTAATTGTCATGATGACGATGTTGGGGGAGTATTAGTCATGATGACGATGTTGGAAGAGTAATAGTTATGATGACTATGATGGGAGTGTAATAGTCATGATAACTGTGTTGGAAGTGTAATAGTCACGATGACGATGTTGGGAGTGTAATATTCATGATGACGATGTACTAGTCATGATGACGATGTAATAGTCATGATGCCGATGTTAGGAGTGTAACATTCATGATGACTATGTTGGGAGTGTAATAGTCTTGATCACGATGTTGGGAGTGTAATAGTCATGATGACTTTGTTAGGTGTGCAATAGTCTTGAGAACGATGTTGGGAGTGTAATAGTCATAACGACTATGTTGGCAGTGTAATTGTCATGTTGACGATGTTCGGGGAGTAATAGTCCTAATGACGATGTTGGGAGAGTAATAGTAATGATGACTATGTTGGGAGTGTTATTGTCATGATGACGATGTTGGGAGTGTTATAGTCATGATGACGATGTTGGGAGTGTAATAGTAATGATGACTATGTTGGGGGTGTAATAGTCATGATGACATTGATGGGAATGTAATAGTCATGATGACTATGATGGGAGTGTAATAGTCATGATGACTGTGATGGGAATGTAATAGTCATGTTGACTATGATTTGAGTGTAATAGTCATAATGGCTATGTTGAAGTTTAATAGTCATGATGACAATGTTGGGAGTGTTATAGTCATGATGACGATGTTGAGAGTGTAATAGTAATAATGACTATGTTGGAGGTGTAATATTCATGATGACGATGAAATAGTCATCGTGCCGATGTTGGGAATGTAGTAGTCATGTTGACTATGATGGGAGTGTAATAGTCTTGATGACTATGTTAAGGTTTTATAGTCATGATGACGATGTTGGGAGTGTAATAGTCATGACGACCATGATGGGAGTGTTATAGTCATGATGACGATGTTGGGAGTGAAATAGTCATGATGACTATGTTGGCAGTGTAATTGTCATGATGACGATGTTCGAGGAGTAATAGTAATGATGACGATGTTGGAAGAGTAATAGTTATGCTGACTATGATCGGAGTGTTATAGTCATGATGACGATGTTGGGAGTGTAATAGTAATAATGACTATGTTGGAGGTGTAATATTCATGATGACGATGTAATAGTCATCATGCCGATGTTGGGAGTGTAACAGTCATGATGACTATGTTGGGAGTGTAATAGTCTTGATCACGATGTTGGGAGTGTAATAGTCATGATGACTTCGTTGGGTTTGCAATAGTCTTGATGACGAGGTTCGGAGTGTAATAGCCATGATGACTACGATGGGAGTGTAATAGTCATGATGACTTTGTTGGGAATGTAATAGTCATGTTGACTATGATGGGAGTGTAATAGTCTTGATGACTATGTTAAGGTTTTATAGTCATGATGACGATGTTGGGAGAGTAATAGTAATGATGACTATGTTGGGGGTGTAATAGTCATGATGACGATGATGGGAATGTAATAGCCATGATGACTACGATGGGAGTGTAATAGTCATGATGACTGTGATGGGAATGTAATAGTCATGTTGACTATGATGGGAGTGTAATAGTCATGATGACTGTGTTGGCAGTGTAATAGTCACGATGACGATGTTGGGAATGTAATATACATGATGACGATGTAATAGTCATGATGCCGACGTTGGGAGTGTAATAGTGTTGATGACTTTGTTAGGTGTGCAATAGTTATGAGGACGATGTTGGGAGTGTAATTGTCATGACGACTATGTTGGGGGTGTAATAGTCATGATGACGATGTTGGGAGTGTAATATTCATGACGACTATGATAGGGGTGTAATAGTACTGATGACGATGTTAGGAGAGTAATAGTCATGATGAAGACGTTGGGAGAGAAATAGTCATGATGACTATGATGGGAGTGTTATAGGCATGATGACAATGTTGGGAGTGTAATAGTAATGATGACTATGTTGGGGGTGTAATTGTCATGATGACAATGTTGGGAGTATAATAGTTATGATGACGATGTTGGGAGTGTAATAGTAATGATGACTATGTTGGGGGTGTAATAGTCATGATGACAATGTTGGGAGTGTAATTGTCATGATGACGATGTTGGGGGAGTAAAAGTCTTAATGCCTATGATGACTATGTGTTGGGTGTAATAGTCATCATGAATATTACACCTTCCAACATCGTCATAGATGGAGATGTTGGAAGAGTAATAGTTATGATGACTTTGATGGGAGTGTTATAGTCATGATGACGATGTTGGGAGTGTAATAGTAATAATGACTATGTTGGAGGTGTAATATTCATGATGACGATGTTGGCAGTGTAATTGTTATGATGACGATGTTGGGGAATAATAGTCATGATGACTATGTTGGGAGTCTAATAGTCTTGATCACGATTTTGGGAGTGTAATAGTCATGATGACTTTGTTGGGTGTGCAATAGTCTTGATGACGAGGTTCGGAGTGTAATAGTCATGACAACTATGTTGGCAGTGTAATTGTTATGATGACGATGTTGGGGAATAATAGTCATGATGACGATGTTGGGAGAGTAATAGTAATGATGAAGATGTTCGGAGAGGAATAGTCATGATGACGATGTTGGGAGAGTAATAGTAATGATGACCATGTTGGAGTGTAATAGGCATGATGATGATGTTGGGAGTGTAATAGTCATGATGATTGTGTTGGAAGTATAGTAGTCACGATGACGATGTTAGGAGTGTAATATTCATGATGACGATGTAATAGTCATAATGACTATGTTGGGAGTGTAATAGTCTTGATCACGATGTTGGTAGTGTAATAGTCATGATGACTTTTTTAGGTGTACAATAGTCTTGAGAACGATGTTGGCAGTGTAATAGTCATAATGACGATGATGGGAATGTAATAGCCATGATGACTACGATGGGAGTGTAATGGTCATGATGACTGTGATGGGAATGTAATAGTCATGTTGCCTATGATGGGAGTGTAATAGTCATGATGACTATGTTGAGGTTTTATAGTCATGATGACGATGTTGGGAGTGTAACAGCCATGATTACTATGTTGGGAGTGTAATAGTCTTCATCACGATGTTGGTAGTGTAATAGTCATGATGGCTTTGTTAGGTGTGCAATAGTCTTGATGACGATGTTGGGAGTGTAATAGACATGACGACCATGATGGGGGTGTAATAGTACTGATGATGATGTTTGGAGAGTAATAGCCATGATGACGACGTTGGGAGAGTAAAAGTCATGATGACTATGATGGGAGTGTTATAGTCAGGATGACGATGTTGAGAGTGTAATAGTAATGATGACTATGTTGGGGGTGTAATAGTCATGATGACGATGTTGGGAGTGTAATAGTCATGATGACTATGTTGGCAGTGTAATTGTCATGATGACGATGTTGGGGGAGTAATAGTCATCATGACGATCTTGGAAGAGTAATAGTTATGATGACTATGATGGGAATGTTATAGTCATGATGACGATGTTGGGAGTGTAATAGTAATGATGACGATGTTGGGAGTGTAATAGTCATGATGACAATGTTGGGAGTATAACAGACATGACGAATATGTTGGGGGTGTAATAGTCATGATGACGATGTAATAGTCATCATGCCGATGTTGGGAGTGTAACATTCATGACGACTATGTTGGCAGTGTAATTGTTATGATGACGATGTTGGGAGTGTAACAGTCATGACGACTATGTTGGCAGTGTAATAGAAATGATGGCGATGTTCGGAGAGGAATAGTCATGATGACTATGTTGGGAGTGTTATTGTCATGGTGACGATGTTGGGAGTGTAATAGTAATGATGACTATGTTGGGGAGGTAATAGTCATGATGACGATGTTGGGAGTATAATAGTCATGATGACTTTGTTGGGGGTGTAATCGTCATGATGACGATGTTGGAAGTGTAATAGTCATGACGACTATGATGGGGGTGTAATAGTACTGATGACGATGTTGGGAGAGTAATAGTCATGATGATGACGTTGGGAGAGAAATAGTCATGATGACTATGATGGGAGTGTTATATTCATGATGACGATGTTGGGAGTGTAATAGTAATGATGACTATGTTGTGGTGTAATAGTCATGATGACGATGTTGGGAGTGTAATAGTAATGATGACTATGTTGGGGGTGTAATAGTCATGATGACGATGGTGCGAGTGTAATAGTCATGATGACTATGATTGGAGTGTAATAGTGATGATGGGAATGTACTAGTCATGTTGACTATGTTGGCAGTGTAATTGTTATGATGACGATGTTAGGGGGAATAATAGTCGTGATGACGATGTTGGGAGTGTAATAGTAATGATGACTATGTTGGGGGTGTAATAGTCATGATGATGATGATGGGAATGTAATAGTCATGATGACTATGATTGGAGTGTAATAGTCATGATGGGAATGTTAGTCATGTTGACTATGATGCGAGTGTAATAGTCATGAAGACCATGATGGGGGTGTAATAGTATTGATGATGATGTTGGGAGAGTAATAGTCATGATGACTATGATGGGAGTGTTATAGTCGTGATGACGATGTTGGGAGTGTAATAGTTATGATGACTTTGTTGGGGTGTAATAGTCATGTTGACGATGTTGGGAGTGTAATAGTCATGATGACTAGTTTGGTAGTGTAATAGTCATGATGACTTTGTTGGGAGTGTAATAGTCATGATCAAGATGTTGGGAGTGTAATAGTAATGATGTCTTTTTGGGTGTGCAATAGTCTTGATGACGATGTTGGGAGTGTAATAGTCATGATGACGATGTTGGGGGGGGGGGAAGCAATCGTCAATTAATTGTAGAAAATCTTCTGATTCGTTATTCCCTGTTCTGTTAATCCTGTTTATTCCACTAAAATTAAAGTCACCCATGAAACAAATACTGTTTGACCTTGATATTTCATCCCATAGATGCTTTGCTTCCATTCTGCCTAAGTTTGGTGGCCTGTAAATAACTCATATTATAAGATTTTTATTTTTTCGTTTAATTCTAGCTAGATAGTTACTGTGTGTGGCTCCGTTTTGTTTCAATATTTGAGATTACATGTACAGTTTTCCATAACATAAATGGCTACTCCCCCTCCTCGTCTAATATATCTATCTGTGTGAAGTAGTTTAAATCCGTTTATTTAATATTCAGCTAAAAGTTCTCTATTCTCTACATTCATCCATGTTTCGGCAAGTGCAATAATAATTTTTTTTCTGTGCAGACAAGATCATTTAAATAGTTTATTTTGTTTCTTAGACTCCTACTGTTCTTGTAATATACCTTAAGTGTATTATGAATTTGAAGCCTTTCTCTTTTTCTGTTCATTTTGTCAATATGTTTCCCCCACAAACACATACTTATATTTCCTCCTTTCTCCATATCAATTCCGATACCGCTTTAAACTTTAAACAGACCTTTAAACTTTAAACCCAAACAAACCCCTCCAGCCACAGATAGAAATGAGTTAGCAATAGCAACAACCTCAGCCCTAGATAAATGCACCCCATCTCGAGCATACATGTTATTTCTTCCATAGAAGAGTTCCCAGTTACCTATGAATGATATTGCATTTGACTTGCAATGTTTGTCTCTTTGATTTGCAACATTTTTCAGCATTAAACTGCATCTTGGGAGGAGGGGGGGGGGCGAACAACATGGCAACGGCTGGAGGTGTGCACAGTATCTCTCCTACAAACATCCACGATACCTTTGAGAGTTTTAAGAAACCACTGTTACATGGCACATATTTAGATCATGATGGTCACCCGGTCTTAGAGGAGGATCCAGAGGGAGTTTTCCTGGACAGTAAACATCACAGTAAGGCAAACAGATTAGAGGCGCAACGTCGCCATCATACAGAGGTAAAGAGAGACCATCCTGGCCCCAGGCGGCCTCAGTATCAACATCCACCGCTCAACCATGCTAGGACAAGTTCTCCTGCTTTACAAATTTTCATAATTGCCTTTGACGAGGAAGATAGGATTGTTTTCAGAAATAGCAGGTCACAAAGTATCCTATATAATGCCATTCGAAAATATATTTAAGATCATAGTGCACGATATTAAACCTAACAAACAAAGGAACTTAATCGCAGTGGACCACAAACACAGCTTTCAGACGTTACTGACATCTGTGGACACCACGTCAAATGCTACAAACCACTAGGTGACCTATTAGCAAAATATATATTCAGACATGTTGTAGACATTAGTGCAAACGACATCAAGGCACAACTTCTGGCAGATGGCATTCCAATCTTTGGAGTCAAAAAATGTATCCGTAGAATAAACGGAGAACTGAGTGATACTGGCACTGCCCTATTTACTCTTCTAGACTACTCTCCCCCCCCTGATCAGGTTTGGTTTAACAGCTTACTCCATAGAGTAGAGGTGTACATACCCCGTAACAGTCAATGCTTCATATGTAAAGGTTTTAACCATACCAGGAAAGGCTGCACCCTTCACATTAAATGTGGAAAATACTCTGGTTCCCATTACACACAGGACTGTGCATCATTTGTACTCACCTGTTCAAACTGTGGTGACGACCACAACATTACATTCAAACAATGTCCTTCATACATAGCGGCAAACCCTAAGGTTCTTCTTACCAATAACCTGCAATACAGTAGTGCATTGAAACAACCTAACTCAGCCCATCGTCAACCGCTACCTCACACTCAACCATACCTTTTGCTTGTGCTTGATATGTCTGTCACTGACAATCCTACAGTTTCAGAGTCCAATCTGATCCCACAAAACGTACGACTAAGATTGCCGATCTTGTTGAGACTCTTGTCACTGGCAATGAAAATGCAATAGAAAAGATGTTGAACCGACTCCTAACTAAATTCTTTACACACGTAATACAACCCATCCCCTAGGCGGTCCCAAAAGACACCCCATTGACATCCATGGACAATGACATCCGCTCTAACAGAGCTACCATTGTTGGACACACATCGTTTAAAATAATGATGGAAAAACTCCTAAATGACTCCTTAGCACGCCTTACCCAAGTCACTCCCCCAGGCTGACTTTGCCACAAACCCCAACCACCAGCACGAGGAGTAAGAATCCCCCAGCTGTACAAACCTCCCAGCGACCTGCCTCTTTGACTGAAAAACAACATAAACCATATTCATCCACTAACCATCCTCCAACCACTATCAGATATTCAACACGATGCACTATTGGCTCGTCAAAGAAGACCGATGTAGTCATATCCCAGACGAAAAAAATCCAAATACAACAACATAACAACCCATCTTGAACTAACCTACCTCAACCTATCCTAATTTACCTTAAAATTAGGTTAGGTTAAGTTCACTAACTTAGGTTAACCTAACCAAACCTTACACATATGAACCCCATGTGTGTAATCCACTTATTCTAACTCTTTGCTTTCTTTTCAATAGCCTTTCTCTAATCCAACTTAATATAGTGCCCCCAGTACCACGCGCTTCTATTTTCTAATCAATATTTCATGTGGCACTGTATCAAAAACTTTTCTAAAGTCAAGGTTCACAACGTAACAAACCTTCCCACTATACACTGCCTCAATTATGCTGGAATACACCATTGTTGATGATGTAAGGCCATACAATGGTCATTGTTGATGGTGTAAGGTAGTACTGCGGTCATTGTTGACGGTGTAAGGCAGTACAGTGGTCATTGCTGATGGTGTAAGACAGTACGGTGGTCATTGTTGATGGTGTAAGGTAGTACAGTGGTCATTGTTGATGGTGTAAGACAGTACAGTGGTCATTGTTGATGGTGTAAGGCAGTACAGTGGTCATTGTTGATGGTGTAAGACAGTACTGTGGTCATTGTTGATGGTGTAAGGCAGTACAGTGGTCATTGTTGATGGTGTAAGGCAGTACAGTGGTCATTGTTGAAGGTGTAAGGCAGTACAGTGGTCATTGTTGATTGTGTAAGGCAGTACAGTGGTCATTGTTGAAGGTGTAAGGCAGTACAGTGGTCATTGTTGATGGTGTAAGGCAGTACAGTGGTCATTGTTGATGGTGTAAGGCAGTACAGTGGTCATTGTTGACGGTGTAAGGCAGTACATGGTCATTGTTGATGGTGTAAGGCAGTACAGTGGTCATTGTTGATGGTGTAAGGCAGTACAGTGGTCATTGTTGAAGGTGTAAGACAGTACAGTGGTCATTGTTAATGGTGTAAGGAAGTACAGTGGTCATTATTGATGGTGTAAGGAAGTACAGTGGTCATTGATGATGGTGTAAGACAGTACAGTGGTCATTGTTGATGGTGTAAGGAAGTACAGTGGTCATTGATGATGGTGTAAGGAAGTACAGTGGTCATTGATGATGGTGTAAGGAAGTACAGTGGTCATTGATGATGGTGTAAGGAAGTACAGTGGTCATTGATGATGGTGTAAGGAAGTACAGTGGTCATTGATGATGGTGTAAGGTAGTACAGTGGTCATAGATGATGGTGTAAGGAAGTACAGTGGTCATTGTTGATGGTGTAAGGTGGTACCGGTCTCATTCTTGGACGGTCAGGGACTGAACGCTGAAGTGCAAGAAGCGAGACCGTCGCTCTACCGTCCAGTCCGAGAATATTAGATAGTTCATTGCTGTTATGTAGTAGATCAATCCGAAACAAAAAGTAATCCTCATTATTATTATTACACTTTTCATTTCATGTGTCTCACCTGTACTTTACATGTTAGTGCAAGTGTTATAGCCTTACTTGTTGGCAGGTAAGCTTGTTATCCATGAGAAGTCAAAGAGAACTGTACCAACTACAAGAAACCACAGACACCTTGCATGCTCTGGCTTCCCCAATAGACTTTTTTACCCGTTACACAAACCCATTATACGGTTACAATAAAACTAACACACATTATACTGTAGTTTATTTATAACCACCAATTGTTATATAAGCTATATGTACAGTTTAAGGCTCGCTACGTGCATGGATAAACACCTATTAGGGTAAATATTAAAAAGCAGTCCACTTTAAAATTAAAATAAATTAAATTAAATTAAATAATATAAATCCTGCATTCTCGCAGTGTTCAGTGGGAGACGATGGCGCGGGTGGGAGGAGGGTGGCGTGGGGGAACCTTCCCGTTATCCAGTGTAATCCTCACCATCCTCTGGCGGCGCTCTTTTACTTCATTTTTTTTGTCCTTATTTTTACGTTGTAACACCTTTGTCTCACGTTTGCCTAGGGCGAGTGCAGCAAGTTGTTTCTGTGCGTCGAATACTGTGTATTGCTGCTCAACTGCAGCATACCTCTCCCACTCCCCAGGCCTCATTGTGTATACTTCAAACACCCTGGGAGAGCCCGAGGAGACGCAGACTGTCACTGGAAGACACCTCATTTTTTCTGCCTTAGGAGGGACTGGAACCCTGTCGCTCTATCTACTTGGTCACGGGAGAGTATAATTATTATAATTCTTACTTAGCCATACCATCCAGCACTACTACCCAAAATTATATCCTAGATAACACAAAATATAGTTAACTGGCAATATAGTAATACTAACCAGTCATTGTGCGAGGCTATGGGTGGGAATAGTGGTTTTAGTTGTGATGGTGTAAATGGTCACCATCGGGGAGTGAAGGGGGGGGGGGGAAATGATAGTGGTGGTGAAGATTGATGAAGATTAAGCCACCCAAGAGGTGGCACGCGCATGAACAGCCCGCAAGTAGTGGTGGTGATGGTGTTACCCGAACTACAGAGCATAATCGTTTTTGTTTTTTTAACTATTTGTACCGATGATGATGCTGGGAATCATTACCAGGCATTTCCATGTTGGAAAAGTCATCATGATTATGTTCGGAGTGTAATACTTATGATAACTATGCTGAGAGTGTAATAGTGATGATGACAATGTTGGGAGTGTAGTAGTTGTGACGACGATGTTGGGAGTGTAATAGTCATGACGACTATGATTGGGGTGTAATAGTAATGATGACGATGTCGGGAGAGTAATAGTCATGATAACGACGTTGTGAGACTAATAGTCATGATGATGATGTTGGGAGAGTAATAGTAATGATGACGATGTTCGGAGAGGAATAGTCATGATGACGATGTTTGAAGTGTAATAGTCATGACGACGATAATGGGAGTGTAATATTCATGATAACGATGTAATAGTCATGATGACGACGTTCGGAGAGGAATAGTCATGATGACTATGTTGGGAGTGTAATAGTAATGATGACTATGTTGGGAGAATAATTGTCATGAAGACGATGTTGGGAGTTTAATAGTCATGATGACTATGATAGGAATGTAATAGTCATGATGACTATGATGGAGGTGTAACAGTACTGATGACGATGTTGGGAGAGTAATAATTATGACGACGATGTTGGGAGTGTAATAGTCATGACGACTATGATGAAGGTGTAATAGTACTGATAACGATGTTGGGAGAGTAATAGTCATGATAACGACGATGGGAGAGTAATAGTCATGATGACTATGTTGGGAGTGTAATAGTAATGATGACTATGTTGGGACTGTAATAGTCATGACAACGATGTTGGGAGTGTAATATTCATGATGACGATGTAATTGTCAAGATGACGATGTGATTATCATGATGCCAATGTTGGGAGTGTAATAGTCATGATGACTTTCTTGGGTGTGCAATAGTCTTGATGACGATATTGGGAGTGTAATAGTCATGATGACTATATTGAGAAAGTTATTGTCATGATGACGATGTTGGGAGTGTAATAGTAATGATGACAATGTTGGGGGTGTAATAGTCATGACGACGATGATGGGAGTATAATAGTCATGATGACTATGTTGGGGGTGTAATAGTCATGACGACTATGTTGGCAGTGTAATTGTCATGATGACGATGTTGAGGGGAGTTATAGTCATGAGGACTATGTTTGGGGTGTAATAGTCATTATGACGATGATTGGTGTATAATAGTCATGATGACTATGTTGGGGGGGTGTAATTGTCATGATGGTGATGTTGGGAGTGTAATAGTCATGACAACTATGATGGGGGTGTAATAGTACTGATGACGATGTTGGGAGAGTAATAGTCATGATGACTATGTTAGGAGTGTTATTGTCATGATGACGATGTTGGGAGTGTAATAGTAATGATGACTATGTTGGGGGCGTAATAGTCATGATGACGATGTTGGGAGTGTAATAGTCATGACGACTATGTTGGGAGAGTAAGAATCATGATGACTATGTTGGGAGTGTAATAGTCATGACGACTATTCTGGGGGTGTAATAGTACTGATGACGATGTTGGGAGAGTAATAGTCATGACGACTATGTTGCGAGTGTAATAGTCATGACGACTATTATGGGGGTGTAATAGTACTGATGACGATGTTGGGAGTGTAATAGTCATGATGACTATGATAGACGTGTAATAGTCATGATGACTATGTTGGGAGAGTAATCGTCATGATGACGATGGTAGGAGTGTAATTGTCAAGATGACTATGTTGGGAGAGTAATTCTCATGACAACGATGTTGGGAGTGTAATAGTCATGATGCCTTTGTTGGGAGTGTAAGAGTCATGATGACTGTAATGTTAATGTAATAGTCATGATGACTATGTTAAGGTTTTATAGTCATGATGACGATCTTGGGAATGTAATAGTTATCGCGACGATGTTGGGAGGGTAATAGTCATGATGACGACGCTGGAAGAGTAATAGTCACGATGACTGTGATGGGAGTGTTATAGTTGTTATAGTCATGATGACGATGTTGGGAGTGTAATAGTAATGATGACGATGTTGGGAGTGTAATCGTCATGACGACTATGTTGGCAGTGTAATTGTCATGTTGATGATGTTGGGGGAGTAATAGTCATGATGACGATGTTGGGAGAGTAATAGTAATGATGACGATGTTCGGAGAGTAATAGTCATGATGACTATGTTGGGAGTGTTATTATCATGATGACGATGTTCGGAGTGTAATAGTAATGATGACTATGTTGGGGGTGTAATAGTCATGAAGACGATGTTGGGAGTATAATAGTCATGATGACTATGTTGGGGGTGTAAGTCTTGAGAACGATGTTGGGAGTGTAATAGTCATGATGACTTTGGTGGGTGTGCAATAGTCTTGATGACGATGTTCGGAGTGTTATTGTCATGATGACGATGCTGGGAATGTAATAGTCATGATGACTATGATGGGAATTTAATAGTCATGATGACTGTGATGGGAATGTAATAGTCATGTTGACTATGATGGAAGTGTAATAGTCATGATGACTATGTTGAGGTATTATAGTCATGATGACGATGTTGGGGGTGTAATAGTACTGATGATGATGTTGGGAGAGTAATAGTCATGATGACTATGATGGGAGTGTAATAGTCATGATGACGATGTTGGGAGTGTAATGGTAATGATGACTATGTTGGCGATGTAATAGTCATGATGACGATGTTGGCAGTGTAATTGTCATGATGACTATGATGGGAGTGTAATAGTCATGATGACTGTGATGGGAGTGTAATACTCATGATGACTATGTTGAGGTTTTATAGTCATGATGACGATGTTGGGAGTGTAATAGTCATGACGACCATGATGGGGGTGTAATAGTACTGATGATGATGTTGGGAGAGTAATAGTCATGATGACGACGTTGGAAGAGTAATAGTCATGATGACTATGATGGGAGTGTTATAGTCATGATGACGATGTTGGGAGTGTAATGGTAATGATGACTATGTTGGGGGTGTAATAGTCATGATGACGATGTTGGCAGTGTAATTGTCATGATGACGATGTTGGGGGAGTCATAGTCATGATAACGATGTTGGAAGAGTTATAGTTATGATGACTATGATGGGAGTGTTATAGTCATGATGACGATGTTCGGAGTGTAATAGTAATAATGACTATGTTGGGTGTGTAATGTTCATGATGACTATGTTGGGAGCGTAATGTTCATGATGACTATGTTGGGAGTGTAATAGTCTTGATCACGATGTTGGGAGTGTAATAGTCATGATGACTTTGTTAGGTTTGCAATAGTCTTGAGAACGATGTTGGGAGTGTAATAGTCATGATGACGATGTTGGGGGGAATAATAGTCATGATGACGATGTTGGGAGAGTAATAGTAATGATGACGATGTTCGGAGAGTAATAGTCATGATGACTATGTTGGGAATGTTATTGTCATGATGACGATGTTGGGAGTGTAATAGTCATGATGACTGTGTTGGGGGTGTAATCGTCACGATGACGATCTTGGAAGTGTAATTGTCATGTTGACGATGTTGGGAGTGTAATATTCATGATGACGATGTAATAGTCATGATGCCGATATTGGGAGTGTAACAGTCATTATGACTATGTTGGGAGTGTAATAGTCTTGATCACGATGTTGGGAGTGTAATAGTCATGATGACTTTGTTAGGTGTGCAATAGTCTTGAGAACGATGTAGGGAGTGTAATAGTCATGACGACTATGTTGGCAGTGTAATTGTCATGTCGACGATGTTCGGGGAGTAATAGTCATGATGACGATGTTGGGAGAGTAAATGTCATGATGACTATGTTGGGAGTGTTATTGTCATGATGACGATGTTGGGAGTGTAATAGTAATGATGACTATGTTGAGGGTGTAAAAGTACTGATGACGATGTTGGGAGAGTAATAGTCATGATGATGACGTTGGGAGAGAAATAGTCATGATGACTATGATCTGAGTGTTATAGTCATGATGACGATGTTGGGAGTATAATAGTCATGATGACTGTGTTGGGGGTGTAATCGTCATGATGACGATGTTGGAAGTGTAATAGTCATGATGACTATGTTGGCAGTGTAATTGTCATGATGACGATGTTGGGGGAGTATTAGTCATGATGACGATGTTGGAGGAGTAATAGTTATGATGACTATGATAGGAGTGTTATAGTCATGATGACGATGTTGGGAGTGTAATAGTAATAATATCTATGTTGGAGGTGTAATATTCATGATGACGATGTAATAGTCATCATGCTGATGTTGGGAGTGTAACAGTCATGATGACTATGTTGGGAGAGTAATAGTCTTGATCACGATGTTGGGAGTGTAATAGTCATGATGACTATGTTGGCAGTGTAATTGTTATGATGACGATGTTGGGGGAATAATAGTCATGATGACAATGTTGGGAGAGTAATGGTAATGATGACGGTGTTCGGAGAGGAATAGTCATGATGACTATGTTGGGATTGTTATGGTCATGATGGCGATATTGGGAGTGTAATAGTAATGATGACTATGTTGGGGGGGTGTAATAGTCATGATGACGATGTTGGGAGTATAATAGTCATGATGACTATGTTGGGGGTGTAATAGTCATGATAACGATGTTGGAACTGTAATAGTCATGACGACTATGATGGGGGTGTAATATTACTGATGACGATGTTGGGAGAGCAATAGTCATGATGATGACATTGGGAGAGAAATAGTCATGATGACTATAATGGGAGTGTTATAGGCATGATGACGATGTTGGGAGTGTAATAGTAATGATTACTATGTTGGGGTATAATAGTCATGATAACGACGTTGGGAGTGTAATAGTCATGATGACTATGTTGGCAATGTAATTGTTATGATGGCGATGTTGGGTGCAATAATAGTCATGATGACGATGTTGGGAGAGTAATAGTCATGATGATGACTATGTTGGGAGTGTTATTGTCATAATGACGATGTAGGGAGAGCAATAGTAATGTTGACTATGTTGGAGTGTAATAGGCATGATGACGATGTTGGGAGTGTAATAGTCAAGATGACTGTGTTGGAAGTGTAATAGTCACGATGACGACGTTGGAAGTATAATATTCATGATGACGATGTAATAGTCATGATGCCGATGTTGGGAGTGTAACAGTCATGATGACTATGTTGGGAGTGTAATAGTCTTGATCACGATGTTGGGAGTGTAATAGTCATGACGACTATGTTGGCAGTGTTATTGTCATGTTGACGATGTTCGGGGAGTAATTGTCATTTTGACGATGTTGGGAGAGTAATAGTTATGACGACTATGATGGGGGTGTAATAGTACTGATGACGATGTTGAGAGAGTAATAGTCAGGATGATGACGTTGGGAGAGAAATAGTCAAGATGACTATGATGAGAGTGTTATAGTCATGATGACGATGTTGGGAGTGTAAAAGTATTGATGACTATGATGGGGGTGTAATAGTCATGATGACGATGTTGGGAGTGTAATAATCATGATGACTATGTTGGGGGAGTATTAGTCATGATGACGATGTTGGAAGAGTAATAGTTATGATGACTATGATGGGAGTGTTATAGTCATGATGACGATGTTGGGAGTGAAATAGTCTTGATCCCGATGTTGGGAGTGTAATAGTCTTGATCACGATGTTGGGAGTGTAATAGTCTTGATCACGATGTTGGGAGTGTAATAGTCATGATGACTTTGTTGGGTGTGCAATAGTCTTGATGACGATGTTTGGAGAGGAATAGTCATGATGACTTTGTTGGGAGTGTTATTGTCATGACGACGATGTTGGGAATGTAATAGTCATGTTGACTATGATGGGAGTGTAATAGTCATGATGACTATGTTAAGATTTTATAGTCATGATGACGATGTTGGGAGAGTAATAGTCATGATGACTATGATGGGAGTGTAATAGTCATGATGACGATGTTGGGAGTGTAATGGTAATGATGACTATGTTGGGGGTGTAATAGTCATGATGACGATGTTGGCAGTGTAATTGTCATGATGACAATGATGGGAGTGTAATAGTCATGATGACTGTGATGGGAGTGTAATACTCATGATGACTATATTGAGGTTTTATAGTCATGATGACGATGTTGGGAGTGTAATAGTCATGACGACCATGATGGGGGTGTAATAGTACTGATGATGATGTTGGGAGAGTAATAGTCATGATGACGACGTTGGGAGAGTAATAGTCATCATAACTATGATGGGAGTGTAATAGTCATGATGACGATGTTGGGAGTGTAATGGTAATGATGACTATGTTGGGGGTGTAATAGTCATGATGACGATGTTGGCAGTGTAATTGTCATGATGACGATGTTGGGGGAGTCATAGTCATGATAACGATGTTGGAAGAGTTATAGTTATGATGACTATGATGGGAGTGTTATAGTCATGATGACGATGTTGGGAGTGTAATAGTAATAATGACTATGTCGGGAGTGTAATATTCATGATGACTATGTTGGGAGTGTAATAGTCTTGATCACGATGTTGGGAGTGTAATAGTCATGATGACTTTGTTAGGTGTGCAATAGTCTTGAGAACGATGTTGGGAGTGTAATAGTCATGATGACGATGTTGGGGGGAATAATAGTCATGATGACGATGCTGGGAGAGTAATAATAATGATGACGATGTTCGGAGAGTAATAGTCATGATGACTATGTTGGGAATGTTATTGTCATGATGACGATGTTGGGAGTGTAATAGTCATGATGACTGTGTTGGGGGTGTAATCGTCACGATGACGATCTTGGAAGTGTAATAGTCATGATGCCGATATTGGGAGTGTAACAGTCATTATGACAATGATGGGAGTGTAATAGTCTTGATCACGATGTTGGGAGTGTAATAGTCATGATGACTTTGTTAGGTGTGCAATAGTCTTGAGAACGATGTTGGGATTGTAATAGTCATGACGACCATGATGGGGGTGTAATAGTACTGATGATGATGTTGGGAGAGTAATAGTCATGATGACGACATTGGGAGAGTAATAGTCATGATGACTATGATGGGAGTGTTATTGTCATGATGGCGATGTTGGGAGAGTAATAGTAATGATGACTATGTTGGGAGTGTAACAGTCATGATGACGATGTTGGGGGGGGGGGGAAGCAATCGTCAATTAATTGTAGAAAATCTTCTGATTCGTTATTCCCTGTTCTGTTAATCCTGTTTATTCCAATAAAATTAAAGTCACCCATGACACAAATACTGTTTGACGTAGATATTTCATCCCATAGATGCTTTGCTTCCATTCTGCCTAAGTTTGGTGGCCTGTAAATAACTCATATTATAAGATTTTTATTTTTTCGTTTAATTCTAGCTAGATAGTTTCTGTGTGTGGCTCCGTTTTGTTTCAATATTTGAGATTACATGTACAGTTTTCCCTATCATAAATGGCTACTCCCCCTCCTCGTCTAATATATCTATCTGTGTGAAGTAGTTTAAATCCGTTTATTTAATATTCAGCTAAAAGTTCTCTATTCTCTACATTCATCCATGTTTCGGCAAGTGCAATAATAATTTTTTCTGTGCAGACAAGATCATTTAAATAGTTTATTTTGTTTCTTAGACTCCTACTGTTCTTGTATTATACCTTAAGTGTATTATTAATTTGAAGCGTTTCTCTTTCCCTGTTCATTTTGTCAATATGTTTCCCCCCCACAAACACATACTTATATTTCCTCCTTTCTCCATATCAATTCCCATACCACTTTAATCTTTAAACAAACCTTTAAACTTTAAACCCAAACAAACCCCTCCAGCCACAGGAAGAAATGAGTTAGCAATAGCAACAACCTCAGCCCTAGATAAATGCACCCCATCTCGAGCATACATGTTATTTCTTCCATAGAAGAGTTCCCAGTTACCTATGAATGATATTGCATTTGACTTGCAATATTTGTATCTTTGATTTGCAACATTTTTCAGCATTAAACTGCTTCTTGGGAGGATATGGGGGGGGGGGGGCGGCGAACAACATGGCAACGGCTGGAGGTGTGCACAGTATCTCTCCTAAAAAACATCCACGATACCTTTGAGAGTTTTAAGAAACCACTGTTACATGGCACACATTTAGATTATGATGGTCACTCGGTCTTAGAGGAGGATCCAGAGGGAGTTTTCCTGGACAGTAAACATCACAGTAAGGCAAACAGATTAGAGGCGCAACGTCGCCATCATACAGAGGTAAAGAGAGACCATCCTGGCCCCAGGCGGCCTCAGTATCAACATCCACCGCTCAACCATGCTAGGACAAGTTCTCCTGCTTTACAAATTTTCATAATTGCCATTGACGAGGAAGATAGGATTGTTTTCAGAAATAGCAGTTCATAAAGTATCCTATATAATGCCATTCCCAATATAATTAGGATCATATTGCACGATATTAAACCTAACAAACAAAGGAACTTAATTGCAGTGGACCACAAACACAGCGAGGAACTAGAGCTTTCAGACGTTACTGACATCTGTGGACACCAAGTGAAATGCTACAAACCACTATGTGACCTATAAGCAAAATATATATTCAGACATGTTGTAGACATTAGTGCAAACGACATCAAGGCACAACTTCTGGCAGATGGCATTCCAATCTTTGGAGTCAAAAAATGTATCCGTAGAATAAACGGAGAACTGAGTGATACAGGCACTGCCCTATTTACTCTTCTAGACTACTCTCCCCCCCCCTGATCAGGTTTGGTTTAACAGCTTACTCCATAGAGTAGAGGTGTACATACCCCGTAACAGTCAATGCTTCATATGTAAAGGTTTTAACCATACCAGGAAAGGCTGCACCCTTCACATTAAATGTGGAAAATACTCTGGTTCCCATTACACACAGGACTGTGCATCATTTGTACTCACCTGTTCAAACTGTGGTGACGACCACAACATTACATTCAAACAATGTCCTTCATACATAGCGGCAAACCCTAAGGTTCTTCTTACCAATAACCTGCAATACAGTAGTACATTGAAACAACCTAACTCAGCCCATCGTCAACCGCTACCTCACACTCAACCATAACCTTTGCTTGTTCCTGATATGTCTGTCACTGACAATCCTACAGTTTCAGAGTCCAATCTGATCCCACAAAACGTACGACTAAGATTGCCGATCTTGTTGAGACTCTTGTCACTGGAAAATGCAATAGAAAAGACGTTGGACCGACTCCTAACTAAATTCTTTACACACGTAATACAACCCATCCCCTAGGCGGTCCCAAAAGATACCCCATTGACATCCATTGACAATGACATCCGCTCTAACACAGCTACCATTGTTGGACACACATCGTTTAAAATAATGATGGAAAAACTCCTAAATGACTCCTTAGCACGCCTTACCCAAGTCACTCCCCCAGGCTGACTTTGCCACAAACCCCAACCACCAGCACTAGGAGTAAGAATCCCCCAGCTGTACAAACCTCCCAGCGACCTGCCACTTTGACTGAAAAACAACATAAACCACATTCATCCACTAACCATCCTACAACCACTATCAGATATTCAACACGATGGACTATTGGCTCGTCAAAGAAGACCGATGTAGTCACATCCCAGACGTAAAACATCGAAATACAACTACATAATAACCCATCTTGAACTAACCTACCTCAACCTAACCTAATCTAACCTAACTTAAAATTAGGTTAGGTTAACTAACTTAGGTTAACCTAACCTAACCTTACACACATGAACCCCATGCTACTCTTTCTTACCCTATTATAATCTATTCTAACTTATCTGACTAGTGACTTATTCCCAAACATACTTCGACTCACAAACTCACTCTCTTGACTGAACCACACACTTTTCCTTGAACAGTAACACTTTGATACCACCATTAACACAGCTCCTCATCCTTACCATCATGAATCCATTTCCACTCATATGTTTAATTTTCTCATTATTCTCACACAAATAGAAGACATCAATAATTTCCAATCTCTGCCAAATTATAAACATTGATGTGCCACTGTGAGTGTCAAATCTTTCAACATCACCACTCTTGCAATGATCGGGAGGAAAAACCTTCATGCAAACTGTACGTATCGCAAAGAAGAAGAAGAAACGGTATCTGCCAATCTTTTAACCAATTCAAAACCCTATTTATATCGTCTTGAAGTGATAGTGAGTCTTCTTTCGTGTTTATCTCCCTCCCGACTTTCGTATCATCAACAAATTTGCAAATAATGCTGCTCATACCTGAATCTAAATCATTTATATAATGAAACAAGAGGTCCCAGGAAAGAGCCGTGAGGCACTCCATTTTCAGCATTTTCCATTCTAACTTAACTCCACTTATTCTAACTCTTTGCTTTCTTTTCAATAGCCTTTCTCTAATCCAACTTAATATAGTACCCCCAGTACCACGCGCTTCTATTTTTTAATCAATATTTCATGTGGCACTGTATCAAAAGCTTTTCTAAAGTCAAGGTTTACAACGTAACAAACCTTCCCACTATACACTGCCTCAACTATGCTGGAATACTCCATTGTTGATGGTGTAAGGCATACAGAGGTAATTGTTGATGATGTAAGGCCACACAATGGTCATTGATGATGGTGTAAGGCAGTACTGCGGTCATTGTTGACGGTGTAAGGCATACAGAGGTCATTGTTGATGATGTAAGGCCATACAATGGTCATTGATGATGGTGTAAGGTAGTACTGCGGTCATTGTTGACGGTGTAAGGCAGTACAGTGGTCATTGTTGATAGTGTAAGGCAGTACAGTGGTCATTGTTGAAGGTGTAAGGCAGTACAGTGGTCATTGTTGATGGTGTAAGGCAGTACTGCGGTCATTGTTGATGGTGTAAGGCAGTACAGTGGTCATTGTTGATGGTGTAAGGCAGTACAGTGGTCATTGTTGAAGGTGTAAGGCAGTACAGTGGTCATTGTTGATGGTGTAAGGCAGTACAGTGGTCATTGTTGAAGGTGTAAGACAGTACAGTGGTCATTGTTGATGGTGTAAGGCAGTACAGTGGTCATTGTTGAAGGTGTAAGACAGTACAGTGGTCATTGTTGATGGTGTAAGGCAGTACAGTGGTCATTGTTGAAGGTGTAAGGTAGTACAGTGGTCATTGTTGATGGTGTAAGGCAGTACAGTGGTCATTGTTGATGGTGTAAGGCAGTACAGTGGTCATTGTTGAAGGTGTAAGACAGTACAGTGGTCATTGTTGATGGTGTAAGGAAGTACAGTGGTCATTGTTGATGGTGTAAGGAAGTACAGTGGTCATTGTTGATGGTGTAAGGAAGTACAGTGGTCATTGTTGATGGTGTAAGGAAGTACAGTGGTCATTGTTGATGGTGTAAGGCAGTACAGTGGTCATTGTTGATGGTGTAAGGAAGTACAGTGGTCATTGTTGATGGTGTAAGGCAGTACAGTGGTCATTGTTGATGGTGTACGACAGTACAGTGGTCATTGTTGATGGTGTAAGGAAGTACAGTGGTCATTGTTGATGGTGTAAGGCAGTACAGTGGTCATTGTTGAAGGTGTAAGGCAGTACAGTGGTCATTGTTGAAGGTGTAAGACAGTACAGTGGTCATTGTTGATGGTGTAAGGAAGTACAGTGGTCATTGTTAATGGTGTAAGGAAGTACAGTGGTCATTGTTGATGGTGTAAGGCAGTACAGTGGTCATTGTTGATGGTGTAAGGCAGTACAGTGGTCATTGTTGATGGTGTAAGGCAGTACAGTGGTCGTTGTTGATGGTGTAAGGAAGTACAGTGGTCATTGTTGATGGTGTAAGGCAGTACAGTGGTCATTGTTGATGGTGTAAGACAGTACAGTGGTCATTGTTGATGGTGTAAGGAAGTACAGTGGTCATTGTTGATGGTGTAAGGCAGTACAGTGGTCATTGTTGAAGGTGTAAGACAGTACAGTGGTCATTGTTGATGGTGTAAGGAAGTAAAGTGGTCATTGTTGCTGGTGTAAGACAGTACAGTGGTCATTGTTGATGGTGTAAGGCAGTACAGTGGTCATTGTTGAAGGTGTAAGACAGTACAGTGGTTATTATTGAAGGTGTAAGACAGTACAGTGGTCAATGTTGATGGTGTAAGGCAGTACAGTGGTCATTGTTGAAGGTGTAAAACAGTACAGTGGTCATTGTTGATGGTGTTAGGCAGTACAGTGGTCATTGTTGAAGGTGTAAGGCAGTACAGTGGTCATTGTTGATGGTGTAAGGAAGTACAGTGGTCATTGATGATGGTGTAAGGTGGTACCGGTCTCATTCTTGGACGGTCAGGGATTGAACGCTGAAGTGCAAGAAGCGAGACCGTCGCTCTACCGTCCAGTCAAAGAATATTAGATAGTTCATTGCTGTTATGTAGTAGATCAATCCGAAACAAAAAGTAATCCTCATTATAATTATTACACTTTTCATTTCATGTCTCACCTGTACTTTACATGTTAGTGCAAGTGTTATAGCCTAACTTGTTGGCAGGTAAGCTTGTTATCCATGAGAAGTCAAAGAGAACTGTACCAACTACAAGACACCACAGACACCTTGCATGCTCTGGCTTCCCCAATTGAATTTTTTACCCGTTACACTAACCCATTATATGGTTACAATAAAACTAACATACATTATACTGTAGTCTATTTATAACCACCAATTGTTATATAAGCTATATGTACAGTTAAAGGCTCGCTACGTGCATGGATAAACACCTATTAGGGTAAATATTAAAAAGCAGTCCACTTTAAAATTAAAATAAATTAAATTAAATTAAATAATATAAATCCTGCATTCTCGCAGTGTTCAGTGGGAGACGATGGCGCGGGTGGGAGGAGGGTGGCGTGGGGGAACCTTCCCGTTATCCAGTGTAATCCTCACCATCCTCTGGCGGCGCTCTTTTACTTCATTTTTTTTTTCCTTATTTTTACGTTGTAACACCTTTGTCTCACGTTTGCCTAGGGCGAGTGCAGCAAGTTGTTTCTGTGCGTCGAGTACTGTGTATTGCTGCTCAACTGCAGCATACCTCTCCCACTCCCCAGGCCTCATTGTGTATACTTCAAACACCCTGGGAGAGCCCGAGGAGACGCAGACTGTCACTGGAATACATCTCATTTTTTCTGCTTTAGGAGGGACTGGAACCCTGTCGCTCTATTTACTTGGTCACGGGAGAGTATAATTATTATGATTCCTACTTAGCCATACCATCCAGCACTACTACCCAAAATTATATCCTAGATAACACAAAATTTAGTTAACTGGCAATAGATTAATATTAACCAGTCACTGTGCGAGGCTATGGGTGGGAATAGTGGTTTTAGTTGTGATGGTGTAAATGGTCACCATCGGGGAGTGAAGGGGGGGGGGGGGAAATGATAGTGGTGGTGAAGATTGATGAAGATTAAGCCACCCAAGAGGTGGCACGCGCATGAACAGCCCGCAGGTAGTGGTGGTGATGGTGTTACCCGAACTACAGTACATAATCGTTTTTGTTTTTTTAACTATTTGTACCGATGATGATGCTGGGAATCATTACCAGGCATTTCCATGTTGGAATAGTCATCATGATTATGTTCGGAGGGTAATACTTATGATAACTATGCTGAGAGTGTAATAGTCATGATGACTATGCTGGGTGTGTAGTAGTTGTGACAACGATGTTGGGAGTGTAATAGTCATGACGACTATGATTGGGGTGTAATAGTAATGATGACGATGTCGGGAGAGTAATAGTCATGATAACGACGTTGGGAGACTAATAGTCATGATGACGATGTTGGGAGAGTAATAGTAATGATGACGATGTTCGGAGAGGAATAGTCATGATGACGATGTTTGAAGTGTAATAGTCATGACGACGATAATGGGAGTGTAATATTCATGATAACGATGTAATAGTCATGATGATGACGTTCGGAGAGGAATAGTCATGATGACTATGTTGAGAGAGTAATTGTCATGAAGACGATGTTGGGAGTTTAATAGTCATGATGACTATGATAGGAATGTAATAGTCATGATGACTATGATGGAGGTGTAACAGTACTGATGACGATGTTGGGAGAGTAATAGTTATGACGACGATGTTGGGAGTGTAATAGTCATGACGACTATGATGAAGGTGTAATAGTACTGATAACGATGTTGGGAGAGTAATAGTCATGATAACGACGATGGGAGAGTAATAGTCATGATGACTATGTTGGGAGTGTAATAGTAATGATGACTATGTTGGGACTGTAATAGTCATGACAACGATGTTGGGAGTGTAATATTCATGATGACGATGTAATTGTCAAGATGATGATGTGATTGTCATGATGCCAATGTTGGGAGTGTAATAGTCATGATGACTTTCTTGGGTGTGCAATAGTCTTGATGACGATATTGGGAGTGTAATAGTCATGATGACTATATTGAGAAAGTTATTGTCATGATGACGATGTTGGGAGTGTAATAGTAATGATGACTATGTTCGGGGTGTAATAGTCATGATGACTATGTTGGGAGTGTAATAGTCATGATCACGATGTTGGGAGTATAATAGTCATGATGACTATGTTGGGGGTGTAATCTTTAGGTGTGTGTAATTGGGTGTCATGCCAATAGTCATGATCACGATGTTCGGAGTGTAATAGTCATGCCGACTATGACGGAGGTGTCATAGTACTGATGACAATATTGGGAGAGTAATAGTCGTGATGACGACGTTGGGAGAGAAATAGTCATGATGACGATGATAGGAGTATAATAGTCATGATGACTATGTTGGGAGAGTAATAGTCTTGATCACGATGATGGGAGTGTAAAAGTCATGATGACTTTGTTGGGTGTGCAATAGTCTTGATGACGATGTAATAGTCATGATGACGATGTAATAGTCATGATGACGATCTTGGGCGCGTAACAGTATTGATGACTATGATGGGAGTGTAATAGTAATGATGACAATGTTGGGGGTGTAATAGTCATGACGACTATGTTTGGGGTGCAATAGTCATTATGACGATGATTGGTGTATAATAGTCATGATGACTATGTTAGGAGTGTTATTGTCATGATGACGATGTTTGGAGTGTAATAGTAATGATGACTATGTTGGGGGTGTAATAGTCATGATGACGATGTTGGGAGTATAATAGTCATGATGACTATGTTGGGGGGTGTAATAGTCATGATGACGATGGTAGGAGTGTAATTGTCAAGATGACTATGTTGGGAGAGTAATTCTCATGACAACGATGTTGGGAGTGTAATAGTCATGATGACTTTGTTGGGAGTGTAAGAGTCATGATGACTGTAATGTTAATGTAATAGTCATGATGACTATGTTAAGGTTGTATAGTCATGATGACGATCTTGGGAGTGTAATAGTTATGGCGACGATGTTGGGAGGGTAATAGTCACGATGACGACGCTGGAAGAGTAATAGTCATGATGACTGTGATGGGAGTGTTATTGTTGTTATAGTCATGATGACGATGTTGGGAGTGTAATAGTAATGATGACTATGTTGGGGTGAAATAGGCATGATGCCAATGTTGGGAGTGTAATCGTCATGACGACTATGTTGGCAGTGTTATTGTCATGTTGACGATGTTCGGGGAATAATTGTCATGATGACGATGTTGGGAGAGTAATAGTTATGACGACTATGATGGGGGTGTAATAGTACTGATGACGATGTTGAGAGAGTAATAGTCAGGATGATGACGTTGGGAGAGAAATAGTCATGATGACTATGATGAGAGTGTTATAGTCATGATGACGATGTTGGGAGTATAAAAGTAATGATGACTATGATGGGGGTGTAATAGTCATGATGACGATGTTGGGAGTGTAATAATCATGATGACTATGTTGGAGGAGTATTATTCATGATGACGATGTTGGAAGAGTAATAGTTATGATGACTATGATGGGAGTGTTATAGTCATGATGACGATGTTGGGAGTGAAATAGTCTTGATCCCGATGTTGGGAGTGTAATAGTCTTGATCACGATGTTGGGAGTGTAATAGTCTTGATCACGATGTTGGGAGTGTAATAGTCATGATGACTTTGTTGGGTGTGCAATAGTCTTGATGACGATGTTTGGAGAGGAATAGTCATGATGACTTTGTTGGGAGTGTTATTGTCATGACGACGATGTTGGGAATATAATAGTCATGTTGACTATGATGGGAGTGTAATAGTCATGATGACTATGTTAAGATTTTATAGTCATGATGACGATGTTGGGAGAGTAATAGTAATGATGACTATGTTGTGGGTGTAATAGTCATGATGACGATGATGGGAATGTAATAGTCATGATGACTATGATGGGAGTGTAATAGTCATGATGACTGTGATGGGAGTTTAATAGTCATGATGACTATGTTGAGGTTTTATAGTCATGATGACGATGTTGGGAGTGTAATAGTCATGACGACCATGATGGAGGTGTAATAGTACTGATTATGATGTTGGGAGAGTAATAGTCATTATGACGACGTTGGGAGAGTATTAGTCATGATGACTATGATGGGAATGTAATAGTCATGATGACTGTGATGGGAATGTAATAGTCATGTTGACTATGATGGAAGTGTAATAGTCATGATGACGATGTTGGGAGTGTAATAGTCATGACGACCATGATGGGGGTGTAATAGTACTGATGATGATGTTGGGAGAGTAATAGTCATGATGACGACGTTGGAAGAGTAATAGTCATGATGACTATGATGGGAGTGTTATAGTCATGATGACGATGTTGGGAGTGTAATGGTAATGATGACTATGTTGGGGGTGTAATAGTCATGATGACGATGTTGGCAGTGTAATTGTCATGATGACGATGTTGGGGGAGTCATAGTCATGATAACGATGTTGGAAGAGTTATAGTTATGATGACTATGATGGGAGTGTTATAGTCATGATGACGATGTTGGGAGTGTAATAGTAATAATGACTATGTTGGGTGTGTAATGTTCATGATGACTATGTGGGGAGTGTAATAGTCTTGATCACGATGTTGGGAGTGTAATAGTCATGATGACGATGTTGGGGGGAATAATAGTCATGATGACGATGTTGGGAGAGTAATAGTAATGATGACGATGTTCGGAGAGTAATATTCATGATGACTATTTTGGGAATGTTTTTTCATGATGACGATGTTGGGAGTGTAATAGTCATGATGACTGTGTTGGGGGTGTAATCGTCACGATGACGATCTTGGAAGTGTAATTGTCATGCCGACTATGATGGGGGTGTAATAGTACTGATGACGATGTTGGGAGTGTAATAGTAATGATGACTATGTTGGAGTGTAATAGGCATGATCACGATGTTGGGAGTGTAATAGTCAAAATGACTGTGTTGGAAGTGTAATAGTCACTATGACGATGTTGGGAGTGTAATATTCATGATGACGATGTAATAGTCATGATGCCGATATTGGGAGTGCAACAGTCATTACGACTATGTTGGGAGTGTAATAGTCTTGATGACGATGTAGGGAGTGTAATAGTCATGACGACTATGTTGGCAGAGAAATTGTCATGTTGACGATATTCGGGGGGTAATAGTCATGATGACGATGTTGGGAGAGTAAATGTCATGATGACTATGTTGGGAGTGTTACTGTCATGATGACGATGTTGGGAGTGTAATAGTAATGATGACTATGTTGAGGGTGTAATAGTACTGATGACGATGTTGGGAGAGTAATAGTCATGATGATGACGTTGGGAGAGAAATAGTCATGATGACTATGATGGGAGTGTTATAGTCATGATGACGATGTTGGGAGTATAATAGTGATGATGACTGTGTTGGGGGTGTAATCGTCATGATGACGATGTTGGAAGTGTAATAGTCATGATGACTATGTTGGCAGTGTAATTGTCATGATGACGATGTTGGGGCAGTATTAGTCATGATGACGATGTTGGAGGAGTAATAGTTATGATGACTATGATAGGAGTGTTATAGTCATGATGACGATGTTGGGACTGTAATAGTAATAATATCTATGTTGGAGGTGTAATATTCATGATGACGATGTAATAGTCATCATGCTGATGTTGGGAGTATAACAGTCATGATGACTATGTTGGGAGAGTAATAGTCTTGATCACGATGTTGGGAGTGTAATAGTCATGATGAGTATGTTGGCAGTGTAATTGTTATGATGACGATGTTGGGGGAATAATAGTCATGATGATAATGTTGGGAGAGTAATGGTAATGATGACGGTGTTCGGAGAGGAATAGTCATGATGACTATTTTGGGATTGTTATTGTCATGATGACGATGTTGGGAGTGTAATAGTAATGATGACTATGTTGGGGGGTGTAATAGTCATGATGACGATGTTGGGAGTATAATAGTCATGATGACTATGTTGGGAGTGTAATAGTAATGATGACTATGCTGGGACTGTAATAGTCATGACAACGTTGGGAGTGTAATATTCATGATGACGATGTAATTGTCAAGATGATGATGTGATTGTCATGATGCCAATATTGGGAGTGTAATAGTCATGATGACTTTCTTGGGTGTGCAATAGTCTTGATGACGATATTGGGAGTGTAATAGTCATGATGACTATATTGAGAAAGTTATTGTCATGATGACGATGTTGGGAGTGTAATAGTAATGATGACTATGTTCGGGGTGTAATAGTCATGATGACTCTGTTGGGAGTGTAATAGTCATGATCACGATGTTGGGAGTATAATAGTCATGATGACTATGTTGGGGGTGTAATCTTTAGGTGTGTGTAATTGGGTGTCATCCCAATAGTCATGATCACGATGTTGGGAGTGTAATAGTCATGCCGACTATGACGGAGGTGTCATAGTACTGATGACAATATTGGGAGAGTAATAGTCGTGATGACGACGTTGGGAGAGAAATAGTCATGATGACGATGATAGGAGTATAATAGTCATGATGACTATGTTGGGAGAGTAATAGTCTTGATCACGATGATGGGAGTGTAAAAGTCATGATGACTTTGTTGGGTGTGCAATAGTCTTGATGACGATGTAATAGTCATGATGACGATGTAATAGTCATGATGACGATCTTGGGCGCGTAACAGTATTGATGACTATGATGGGAGTGTAATAGTAGTGATGACAATGTTGGGGGTGTAATAGTCATGACGACTATGTTTGGGGTGCAATAGTCATTATGACGATGATTGGTGTATAATAGTCATGATGACTATGTTAGGAGTGTTATTGTCATGATGACGATGTTTGGAGTGTAATAGTAATGATGACTATGTTGGGGGTGTAATAGTCATGATGACGATGTTGGGAGTATAATAGTCATGATGACTATGTTGGGGGGTGTAATAGTCATGATGACGATGGTAGGAGTGTAATTGTCAAGATGACTATGTTGGGAGAGTAATTCTCATGACAACGATGTTGGGAGTGTAATAGTCATGATGACTTTGTTGGGAGTGTAAGAGTCATGATGACTGTAATGTTAATGTAATAGTCATGATGACTATGTTAAGGTTGTATAGTCATGATGACGATCTTGGGAGTGTAATAGTTATGGCGACGATGTTGGGAGGGTAATAGTCACGATGACGACGCTGGAAGAGTAATAGTCATGATGACTGTGATGGGAGTGTTATTGTTGTTATAGTCATGATGACGATGTTGGGAGTGTAATAGTAATGATGACTATGTTGGGGTGAAATAGGCATGATGCCGATGTTGGGAGTGTAATCGTCATGACGACTATGTTGGCAGTGTTATTGTCATGTTGACGATGTTCGGGGAATAATTGTCATGATGACGATGTTGGGAGAGTAATAGTTATGACGACTATGATGGGGGTGTAATAGTACTGATGACGATGTTGAGAGAGTAATAGTCAGGATGATGACGTTGGGAGAGAAATAGTCATGATGACTATGATGAGAGTGTTATAGTCATGATGACGATGTTGGGAGTATAAAAGTAATGATGACTATGATGGGGGTGTAATAGTCATGATGACGATGTTGGGAGTGTAATAATCATGATGACTATGTTGGAGGAGTATTAGTCATGATGACGATGTTGGAAGAGTAATAGTTATGATGACTATGATGGGAGTGTTATAGTCATGATGACGATGTTGGGAGTGAAATAGTCTTGATCCCGATGTTGGGAGTGTAATAGTCGTGATCACGATGTTGGGAGTGTAATAGTCTTGATCACGATGTTGGGAGTGTAATAGTCATGATGACTTTGTTGGGTGTGCAATAGTCTTGATGACGATGTTTGGAGAGGAATAGTCATGATGACTTTGTTGGGAGTGTTATTGTCATGACGACGATGTTGGGAATGTAATAGTCATGTTGACTATGATGGGAGTGTAATAGTCATGATGACTATGTTAAGATTTTATAGTCATGATGACGATGTTGGGAGAGTAATAGTAATGATGACTATGTTGTGGGTGTAATAGTCATGATGACGATGATGGGAATGTAATAGTCATGATGACTATGATGGGAGTGTAATAGTCATGATGACTGTGATGGGAGTTTAATAGTCATGATGACTATGTTGAGGTTTTATAGTCATGATGACGATGTTGGGAGTGTAATAGTCATGACGACCATGATGGAGGTGTAATAGTACTGATTATGATGTTGGGAGAGTAATAGTCATTATGACGACGTTGGGAGAGTATTAGTCATGATGACTATGATGGGAATGTAATAGTCATGATGACTGTGATGGGAATGTAATAGTCATGTTGACTATGATGGAAGTGTAATAGTCATGATGACGATGTTGGGAGTGTAATAGTCATGACGACCATGATGGGGGTGTAATAGTACTGATGATGATGTTGGGAGAGTAATAGTCATGATGACGACGTTGGAAGAGTAATAGTCATGATGACTATGATGGGAGTGTTATAGTCATGATGACGATGTTGGGAGTGTAATGGTAATGATGACTATGTTGGGGGTGTAATAGTCATGATGACGATGTTGGCAGTGTAATTGTCATGATGACGATGTTGGGGGAGTCATAGTCATGATAACGATGTTGGAAGAGTTATAGTTATGATGACTATGATGGGAGTGTTATAGTCATGATGACGATGTTGGGAGTGTAATAGTAATAATGACTATGTTGGGTGTGTAATGTTCATGATGACTATGTGGGGAGTGTAATAGTCTTGATCACGATGTTGGGAGTGTAATAGTCATGATGACGATGTTGGGGGGAATAATAGTCATGATGACGATGTTGGGAGAGTAATAGTAATGATGACGATGTTCGGAGAGTAATATTCATGATGACTATTTTGGGAATGTTTTTTCATGATGACGATGTTGGGAGTGTAATAGTCATGATGACTGTGTTGGGGGTGTAATCGTCACGATGACGATCTTGGAAGTGTAATTGTCATGCCGACTATGATGGGGGTGTAATAGTACTGATGACGATGTTGGGAGTGTAATAGTAATGATGACTATGTTGGAGTGTAATAGGCATGATCACGATGTTGGGAGTGTAATAGTCAAAATGACTGTGTTGGAAGTGTAATAGTCACTATGACGATGTTGGGAGTGTAATATTCATGATGACGATGTAATAGTCATGATGCCGATATTGGGAGTGCAACAGTCATTACGACTATGTTGGGAGTGTAATAGTCTTGATGACGATGTAGGGAGTGTAATAGTCATGACGACTATGTTGGCAGTGAAATTGTCATGTTGACGATATTCGGGGGGTAATAGTCATGATGACGATGTTGGGAGAGTAAATGTCATGATGACTATGTTGGGAGTGTTACTGTCATGATGACGATGTTGGGAGTGTAATAGTAATGATGACTATGTTGAGGGTGTAATAGTACTGATGACGATGTTGGGAGAGTAATAGTCATGATGATGACGTTGGGAGAGAAATAGTCATGATGACTATGATGGGAGTGTTATAGTCATGATGACGATGTTGGGAGTATAATAGTGATGATGACTGTGTTGGGGGTGTAATCGTCATGATGACGATGTTGGAAGTGTAATAGTCATGATGACTATGTTGGCAGTGTAATTGTCATGATGACGATGTTGGGGCAGTATTAGTCATGATGACGATGTTGGAGGAGTAATAGTTATGATGACTATGATAGGAGTGTTATAGTCATGATGACGATGTTGGGACTGTAATAGTAATAATATCTATGTTGGAGGTGTAATATTCATGATGACGATGTAATAGTCATCATGCTGATGTTGGGAGTATAACAGTCATGATGACTATGTTGGGAGAGTAATAGTCTTGATCACGATGTTGGGAGTGTAATAGTCATGATGAGTATGTTGGCAGTGTAATTGTTATGATGACGATGTTGGGGGAATAATAGTCATGATGATAATGTTGGGAGAGTAATGGTAATGATGACGGTGTTCGGAGAGGAATAGTCATGATGACTATTTTGGGATTGTTATTGTCATGATGACGATGTTGGGAGTGTAATAGTAATGATGACTATGTTGGGGGGTGTAATAGTCATGATGACGATGTTGGGAGTATAATAGTCATGATGACTATGTTGGGAGTGTAATAGTAATGATGACTATGCTGGGACTGTAATAGTCATGACAACGTTGGGAGTGTAATATTCATGATGACGATGTAATTGTCAAGATGATGATGTGATTGTCATGATGCCAATATTGGGAGTGTAATAGTCATGATGACTTTCTTGGGTGTGCAATAGTCTTGATGACGATATTGGGAGTGTAATAGTCATGATGACTATATTGAGAAAGTTATTGTCATGATGACGATGTTGGGAGTGTAATAGTAATGATGACTATGTTCGGGGTGTAATAGTCATGATGACTCTGTTGGGAGTGTAATAGTCATGATCACGATGTTGGGAGTATAATAGTCATGATGACTATGTTGGGGGTGTAATCTTTAGGTGTGTGTAATTGGGTGTCATCCCAATAGTCATGATCACGATGTTGGGAGTGTAATAGTCATGCCGACTATGACGGAGGTGTCATAGTACTGATGACAATATTGGGAGAGTAATAGTCGTGATGACGACGTTGGGAGAGAAATAGTCATGATGACGATGATAGGAGTATAATAGTCATGATGACTATGTTGGGAGAGTAATAGTCTTGATCACGATGATGGGAGTGTAAAAGTCATGATGACTTTGTTGGGTGTGCAATAGTCTTGATGACGATGTAATAGTCATGATGACGATGTAATAGTCATGATGACGATCTTGGGCGCGTAACAGTATTGATGACTATGATGGGAGTGTAATAGTAGTGATGACAATGTTGGGGGTGTAATAGTCATGACGACTATGTTTGGGGTGCAATAGTCATTATGACGATGATTGGTGTATAATAGTCATGATGACTATGTTAGGAGTGTTATTGTCATGATGACGATGTTTGGAGTGTAATAGTAATGATGACTATGTTGGGGGTGTAATAGTCATGATGACGATGTTGGGAGTATAATAGTCATGATGACTATGTTGGGGGGTGTAATAGTCATGATGACGATGGTAGGAGTGTAATTGTCAAGATGACTATGTTGGGAGAGTAATTCTCATGACAACGATGTTGGGAGTGTAATAGTCATGATGACTTTGTTGGGAGTGTAAGAGTCATGATGACTGTAATGTTAATGTAATAGTCATGATGACTATGTTAAGGTTGTATAGTCATGATGACGATCTTGGGAGTGTAATAGTTATGGCGACGATGTTGGGAGGGTAATAGTCACGATGACGACGCTGGAAGAGTAATAGTCATGATGACTGTGATGGGAGTGTTATTGTTGTTATAGTCATGATGACGATGTTGGGAGTGTAATAGTAATGATGACTATGTTGGGGTGAAATAGGCATGATGCCGATGTTGGGAGTGTAATCGTCATGACGACTATGTTGGCAGTGTTATTGTCATGTTGACGATGTTCGGGGAATAATTGTCATGATGACGATGTTGGGAGAGTAATAGTTATGACGACTATGATGGGGGTGTAATAGTACTGATGACGATGTTGAGAGAGTAATAGTCAGGATGATGACGTTGGGAGAGAAATAGTCATGATGACTATGATGAGAGTGTTATAGTCATGATGACGATGTTGGGAGTATAAAAGTAATGATGACTATGATGGGGGTGTAATAGTCATGATGACGATGTTGGGAGTGTAATAATCATGATGACTATGTTGGAGGAGTATTAGTCATGATGACGATGTTGGAAGAGTAATAGTTATGATGACTATGATGGGAGTGTTATAGTCATGATGACGATGTTGGGAGTGAAATAGTCTTGATCCCGATGTTGGGAGTGTAATAGTCGTGATCACGATGTTGGGAGTGTAATAGTCTTGATCACGATGTTGGGAGTGTAATAGTCATGATGACTTTGTTGGGTGTGCAATAGTCTTGATGACGATGTTTGGAGAGGAATAGTCATGATGACTTTGTTGGGAGTGTTATTGTCATGACGACGATGTTGGGAATGTAATAGTCATGTTGACTATGATGGGAGTGTAATAGTCATGATGACTATGTTAAGATTTTATAGTCATGATGACGATGTTGGGAGAGTAATAGTAATGATGACTATGTTGTGGGTGTAATAGTCATGATGACGATGATGGGAATGTAATAGTCATGATGACTATGATGGGAGTGTAATAGTCATGATGACTGTGATGGGAGTTTAATAGTCATGATGACTATGTTGAGGTTTTATAGTCATGATGACGATGTTGGGAGTGTAATAGTCATGACGACCATGATGGAGGTGTAATAGTACTGATTATGATGTTGGGAGAGTAATAGTCATTATGACGACGTTGGGAGAGTATTAGTCATGATGACTATGATGGGAATGTAATAGTCATGATGACTGTGATGGGAATGTAATAGTCATGTTGACTATGATGGAAGTGTAATAGTCATGATGACGATGTTGGGAGTGTAATAGTCATGACGACCATGATGGGGGTGTAATAGTACTGATGATGATGTTGGGAGAGTAATAGTCATGATGACGACGTTGGAAGAGTAATAGTCATGATGACTATGATGGGAGTGTTATAGTCATGATGACGATGTTGGGAGTGTAATGGTAATGATGACTATGTTGGGGGTGTAATAGTCATGATGACGATGTTGGCAGTGTAATTGTCATGATGACGATGTTGGGGGAGTCAGAGTCATGATAACGATGTTGGAAGAGTTATAGTTATGATGACTATGATGGGAGTGTTATAGTCATGATGACGATGTTGGGAGTGTAATAGTAATAATGACTATGTTGGGTGTGTAATGTTCATGATGACTATGTGGGGAGTGTAATAGTCTTGATCACGATGTTGGGAGTGTAATAGTCATTATGACTTTGTTAGGTTGGCAATAGTCTTGAGAACGATGTTGGGAGTGTAATAGTCATGATGACGATGTTGGGGGGAATAATAGTCATGATGACGATGTTGGGAGAGTAATAGTAATGATGACGATGTTCGGAGAGTAATATTCATGATGACTATTTTGGGAATGTTATTTCATGATGACGATGTTGGGAGTGTAATAGTCATGATGACTGTGTTGGGGGTGTAATCGTCACGATGACGATCTTGAAAGTGTAATTGTCATGCCGACTATGATGGGGGTGTAATAGTACTGATGACGATGTTGGGAGTGTAATAGTAATGATGACTATGTTGGAGTGTAAAAGGCATGATCACGATGTTGGGAGTGTAATAGTCAAAATGACTGTGTTGGAAGTGTAATAGTCACTATGACGATGTTGGGAGTGTAATATTCATGATGACGATGTAATAGTCATGATGCCGATATTGGGAGTGTAACAGTCATTATGACTATGTTGGGAGTGTAATAGTCTTGATGACGATGTAGGGAGTGTAATAGTCATGACGACTATGTTGGCAGTGAAATTGTCATGTTGACGATATTCGGGGGGTAATAGTCATGATGACGATGTTGGGAGAGTAAATGTCATTATGACTATGTTGGGAGTGTTACTGTCATGATGACGATGTTGGGAGTGTAATAGTAATGATGACTATGTTGAGGGGTGTAATAGTACTGATGACGATGTTGGGAGAGTAATAGTCATGATGATGACGTTGGGAGAGAAATAGTCATGATGACTATGATGGGAGTGTTATAGTCATGATGACGATGTTGGGAGTATAATAGTGATGATGACTGTGTTGGGGGTGTAATCGTCATGATGACGATGTTGGAAGTGTAATAGTCATGATGACTATGTTGGCAGTGTAATTGTCATGATGACGATGTTGGGGCAGTATTAGTCATGATGACGATGTTGGAGGAGTAATAGTTATGATGACTATGATAGGAGTGTTATAGTCATGATGACGATGTTATGATTGTAATAGTAATAATATCTATGTTGGAGGTGTAATATTCATGATGACGATGTAATAGTCATCATGCTGATGTTGGGAGTATAACAGTCATGATGACTATGTTGGGAGAGTAATAGTCTTGATCACGATGTTGGGAATGTAATAGTCATGATGAGTATGTTGGCAGTGTAATTGTTATGATGACGATGTTGGGGGAATAATAGTCATGATGATAATGTTGGGAGAGTAATGGTAATGATGACGGTGTTCGGAGAGGAATAGTCATGATGACTATTTTGGGATTGTTATTGTCATGATGACGATGTTGGGAGTGTAATAGTAATGATGACTATGTTGGGGGGTGTAATAGTCATGATGACGATGTTGGGAGTATAATAGTCATGATGACTATGTTGGGGGTGTAATAGTCATGATAACGATGTTGGAACTGTAATAGTCATGACGACTATGATGGGGGTGTAATATTACTGATGACGATGTTGGGAGAGCAATAGTCATGATGATGACATTGGGAGAGAAATAGTCATGATGACTATAATGGGAGTGTTATAGGCATGATGACGATGTTGGGAGTGTAATAGTAATGATGACTATGTTGGGGGTGTAATAGTCATGATAACGATGTTGGGAGTGTAATAGTCATGATGACTATGTTGGCAATGTAATTGTTATGATGGCGATGTTGGGGGCAATAATAGTCATGATGACGCTGTTGGGAGAGAAATAGTCATGATGATGACTATGTTGGGAGTGTTATTGTCATGATGACGATGTAGGGAGAGCAATAGTAATGTTGACTATGTTGGAGTGTAATAGGCATGATGACGATGTTGGGAGTGTAATAGTCAAGATGACTGTGTTGGAAGTGTAATAGTCACGATGACGACGTTGGAAGTGTAATATTCATGATGACGATGTAATAGTCATGATGCCGATGTTGGGAGTGTAACAGTCATGATGACTATGTTGGGAGTGTAATAGTCTTGATCACGATGTTGGGAGTGTAATAGTCATGACGACTATGTTGGCAGTGTTATTGTCATGTTGACGATGTTCGGGGAATAATTGTCATGATGACGATGTTGGGAGAGTAATAGTTATGACGACTATGATGGGGGTGTAATAGTACTGATGACGATGTTGAGAGAGTAATAGTCAGGATGATGACGTTGGGAGAGAAATAGTCATGATGGCTATGATGAGACTGTTATAGTCATGATGACGATGTTGGGAGTGTAAAAGTAATGATGACTATGATGGGGGTGTAATAGTCATGATGACGATGTTGGGAGTGTAATAATCATGATGACTATGTTGGGGGAGTATTAGTCATGATGACGATGTTGGAAGAGTAATAGTTATGATGACTATGATGGGAGTGTTATAGTCATGATGACGATGTTGGGAGTGAAATAGTCTTGATCCCGATGTTGGGAGTGTAATAGTCTTGATCACGATATAGGGAGTGTAATAGTCTTGATCACGATGTTGGGAGTGTAATAGTCATGATGACTTTGTTGGGTGTGCAATAGTCTTGATGACGATGTTTGGAGAGGAATAGTCATGATGGCTTTGTTGGGAGTGTTATTGTCATGACGACGATGTTGGGAATGTAATAGTCATGTTGACTATGATGGGAGTGTAATAGTCATGATGACTATGTTAAGATTTTATAGTCATGATGACGATGTTGGGAGAGTAATAGTAATGATGACTATGTTGTGGGTGTAATAGTCATGATGACGATGATGGGAATGTAATAGTCATGATGACTATGATGGGAGTGTAATAGTCATGATGACTGTGATGGGAGTTTAATAGTCATGATGACTATGTTGAGGTTTTATAGTCATGATGACGATGTTGGGAGTGTAATAGTCATGACGACCATGATGGGGGTGTAATAGTACTGATTATGATGTTGGGAGAGTAATAGTCATTATGACGACGTTGGGAGAGTATTAGTCATGATGACTATGATGGGAATGTAATAGTCATGATGACTGTGATGGGAATGTAATAGTCATGTTGACTATGATGGAAGTGTAATAGTCATGATGACTATGTTGAGGTTTTATAGTCATGATGACGATGTTGGGAGTGTAATAGTCATGACGACCATGATGGGGGTGTAATAGTACTGATGATGATGTTGGGAGAGTAATAGTCATGATGACGACGTTGGGAGAGTATTAGTCATGATGACTATGATGGGAATGTAATAGTCATGTTGACTGTGATGGGAATGTAATAGTCATGTTGACTATGATGGAAGTGTAATAGTCATGATGACTATGTTGAGGTTTTATAGTCATGATGACGATGTTGGGAGTGTAATAGTCATGACGACCATGATGGGGGTGTAATAGTACTGATGATGATGTTGGGAGAGTAATAGTCATGATGACGACATTGGGAGAGTAATAGTCATGATGACTATGATGGGAGTGTTATTGTCATGATGGCGATGTTGGGAGAGTAATAGTAATGATGACTATGTTGGGGGTGTAATAGTCATGATGACGATGTTGGGAGTGTAATAGTCATGATGACTATTTTGGTAGTGTAATAGTCATGACAACGATGTTGGGAGTGTAATATTCATAATAACGATGTAATAGTCATGTTGCCGATGTTGGGAGTGTAACAGTCATGATGACTTTGTTGGGAGTGTAACAGTCATGATGACGATGTTGGGGGGGGGGGAAGCAATCGTCAATTAATTGTAGAAAATCTTCTGATTCGTTATTCCCTGTTCTGTTAATCCTGTTTATTCCAATAAAATTAAAGTCACACATGACACAAATACTGTTTGACCTAGATATTTCATCCCATAGATGCTTTGCTTCCATTCTGCTTAAGTTTGGTGGCCTGTAAATAACTCATATTATAAGATTTTTATTTTTTCGTTTAATTCTAGCTAGATAGTTACTGTGTGTGGCTCCGTTTTGTTTCAATATTTGAGATTACATGTACAGTTTTCCCTAACATAAATGGCTTCTCCCCCTCCTCGTCTAATATATCTATCTGCGATAAATAGTTTTAATCCGTTTATTTAATATTCAGCTAAAAGTTCTCTATTCTCTACATTCATCCATGTTTCGGCAAGTGCAATTATAATTTTTTTCTGTGCAGAAAAGATCATTTAAATAGTTTATTTTGTTTCTTAGACTCCTACTGTTCTTGTAATATACCTTAAGTGTATTATTAATTTGAAGCGTTTCTCTTTCCCTGTTCATTTTGTCAATATGTTTCCCCCACAAACACATACTTATATTTCCTCCTTTCTCCATATCAATTCCCATATTACTTTAAACTTTAAACCTAAACAAACCCCTCTAGCCACAGGAAGAAATGAGTTAGCAATAGCAACAACCTCAGCCCTAGATAAATGCACCCCATCTCGAGCATACATGTTATTTCTTCCATAGAAGAGTTCCCAGTTATCTACGAATGATATTGCATTTGACTTGCAATATTTGTATCTTTGATTTGCAATATTTTTCAGCATTAAACTGCTTCTTGGAAGGATATGGGGGGGGGGGGGGGGGGGGCGAACAACATGGCAAACACCGGAGGTGTGCACAGCATCTCTCCTACAAACATCCACGATACCTTTGAGAGTTTTAAGAAACCACTGTTACATGGCACACATTTAGATCATGATGGTCACCCGGTCATAGAGGAGGATAAAGAGGGAGTTTTCCTGGACAGTAAACATCACAGTAAGGCAAACAGCTTAGAGGCGCAACGTCGCCATCATACAGAGGTAAAGAGAGACCATCCTGGCCCCAGGCGGCCTCAGTATCAACATCCACCGCTCAACCATGCTAGGACAAGTTCTCCTGCTTTACAAATTTTCATAATTGCCTTTGACGAGGAAGATAGGATTGTTTTCAGAAATAGCAGGTCACAGTATCCTATATAATGCCATTCCCAATATATTTAAGATCATAGTGCACGGAATTAAACCTAACAAACAAAGGAACTTAATCGCAGTGGACCACAAACACAGCGAGGAACTAGAGCTTTCAGACGTTACTGACATCTGTGGACACTAAGTTAAATGCTACAAACCACTATGTGACCTATTAGCAAAATATATATTCAGGCATGTTGTAGACATTAGTGCAAACGACATCAAGGCACAACTTCTGGCAGATGGTATTCCAATCTTTGGAGTCAAAAAATGTATCCGTAGATTAAACGGAGAACTGAGTGATACAGGCACTGCCCTATTTACTCTTCTAGACTACTCTCCCCCCCCCCCCCCCTGATCAGGTTTGGTTTAACAGCTTACTCCATAGAGTAGAGGTGTACATACCCCGTAACAGTCAATGCTTCATATGTAAAGGTTTTAACCATACCAGGAAAGGCTGCACCCTTCACATTAAATGTGGAAAATACTCTGGTTCCCATTACACACAGGACTGTGCATCATTTGTACTCACCTGTTCAAACTGTGGTGACGATCACAACATTACATTCAAAGAATGTCCTTCATACATTGCGGCAAAACCTAAGGTTCTTCTTACCAATAACCTGCAATACAGTAGTGCATTGAAACAACCTAACTCAGCCCATCGTCAACCGCTACCTCACACTCAACCATAACTTTTGCTTGTTCCTGACATGTCTGTCACTGACAATCCTACAGTTTCAGAGTCCAATCTGATCCCATAAAACGTATGACTAAGATTGCCGATCTTGTTGAGACTCTTGTCACTGGCAATGAAAATGCAATAGAAAAGACGTTGAACCGACTCCTAACTAAATTCTTTACACACGTAATACAACCCATCCCCTAGGCGGTCCCAAAAGACATCCCATTGACATCCATTGACAATGACATCCGCTCTAACACAGCTACCATTGCTGGACACACATCGTTTGAAATGTTGATGGAAAAACTCCTAAATGACTCCTTAGCACGCCTTACCCAAGTCACTCCCCGAGGCTGACTTTGCCACAAACCCCAACCACCAGCATGAGGAGTAAGAATCCCCCAGCTGTACAAACCTCCCAACGACCTGCCTCCTTGACTGAAAAACAACATAAACCACATTCATCCACTAACCATCCTCCAACCACTATCAGATATTCAACACGATGGACTATTGGCTCGTCAAAGAAGACCGATGTAGTCACATCCCAGACGTAAAAAATTCCAAATACAACAACATAACAACCCATCTTGAACTAACCTACCTCAACCTATCCTAATTTACCTTAAAATTAGGTTAGGTTAAGTTCACTAACTTAGGTTAACCTAACCAAACCTTACACACATGAACCCCATGTTACTTAATGTACTCTTCCTTACCCTATTATAATCTATTCTAACTTATCTGACTAGTGACTTATTCCCAAACATACTTCGACTCACAAACTCACTCTCTTGACTGAACCACACACTTTTCCTTGAACAGCAACACTTTGATACCACCATTGTTACGGCCCTCTCGGGACGCAACGGGGTTCTCACTCTGATGTTGTTAGAGGCATATAGGTATCCGTTCCCAAGCCAGTAGTGGCTATCAAGGGATGAGATCCGTGACGCAAGTAACTTAAAGGGAGTAGGGAAAGAAAGCTAAGAACTTAATATAATATAATGTTCACCATCACCGTTTAAATATATAGAATAAAAGAGTACACAAGGGGGAGGGGTATTAACACTTTACAAAGGGATCGTGCACAATCTAGTCTTCTGCTGAAGACTCTTGATCAAGAAGCTAGGTGCTGAGTCCGCGGTGCTTTCTTCGTGGCCTCAAGACGTGTCCTCTGAGAACGCCGAGCCTACCCTGGCCACAGGTCAGCCACAACACAAGTCCACTGGGGGCACCGTCGTGGAGGCCGTCAACCACACGTCCAGCAGGTCTGCTGGCAGGTACTGAGCCACCAAGGCTGGTACGGCCACTCCACGAACGATAAATGGGGTACGCCCTAGACAGGAGTCTCGTGTGATGTCACCAATCACCCTCCTGTCCTCAATACCCCAGTGGATTATCGTCTCCAACCGTCGGTCCCGGGTAAATCCTTTCACTGCCACTCCACTGGCAGGCTTAACACACCACAGTGTTCTTCCGGGGGGACGACGTCACAACAGCTGCAGCAAACTTCACAGTATGGAGACTGGCTGCCTCGGGTAGACTGACTCCACCTTCAACACAGTGGTCCCAGGTCGGCTCTGTAAGCAGACACGTCATCAATAACAGGGACACTAAAACACCACACTTACAGCCTCAGACACAAACACCTGACGTATCCAGTCCATAGATGGCGCTGTCGTCGGAGCACCACCTCACCAGAGGTCAGGAGCGGCGGTGTTGAGCGCTGAACCAGACTGGAAACTGGTCCTCGAGGCCAGTACACGCTGTCCTCACTAGGTGTCGTCGTCCGTTTGGCGGGGGTTTCGGGAGCTGACCCACAGATGGCGTGGTTGTCACTGCTCCCGGCTCGGACGCTGGATCCGGGTTCGTAACACCTCCCCACCAAAAAGAATTTGGTTTGGGGTTCTATAAAAAGAAACACAAACCAAATTAGTACGGCGACACAACTACAAATGGATTTACTTATACAATGAACTGGAGTGATGAGGTTGTCTTGTCCACAGAACTTTTCTACTAGCCATTTCCGGCACAACGGGAGCTTGCAGATAGAAGGCAATGATCTGCCCGACGTAATCTTCCACGTCTCCCACATCTCCACTGCGATGTCAAGCAGGGGCATCATCTCACCTCTCTCGAGTACGGATTGGTTTCGACACGATCTGGGGTGACTCGACACTTCCCTATGTCGTGGCACCGATGATGGCTGACCACAGACGGCATTTCTGGTGCCAGTCCGATGGTCCTTCAGGGAGACAGGAACCTGGAATACAGGGGTCTGATAATTCAGAGTGCTAGCGACAATGGGCAAGTCAGTACTTACTATACACTCCTCTACTAGGCCCACACCTAGTTCCAACAGGGCTGCTTGCTCACCGAAGATGGCATTCGCTCTGCCCCCGTCAGGTCGACCAACGTTCCGTATAACGCTGTGTTGAGGCTCAGCAGTCACGCGGGGGGTGTCAACCTGTCGGAAACAGTCACTCATATTATCACATATCGTACCTCCTGTATCATCTATTACCTCCCAGGTCCCTTCTTCAACTGCAACACTTGCAGTACAACTCTCCAATCCCTGGGACCTCTTCGCGATGTTCATGGGAGCCATCATTCGTCGGGTCGTCCACCGGTCCTCACTGAGAGCACAAACGAGAACACATACGAGAATCAAACAAAGTATCGCTAAGAAACATGAGGCCAATTGAGGGATAAGCTTCCCGAGCCAGTCATGTCCATAGCCGGCCACATCCACAAGCCTGGCTTGGACCGAAGAGGGCACTAGACCTTTTGAACACACCGCACCTACCTCTGACGTCTGGGGAATCTCTGGCTGGTTCACTACATGCTGTAACTTGCCATACCGCAAGCACACATCCGCCTTCGCTCCAGACTCGTTGGTATCCGTGGGTGCCCGCACACAAGGCCTCTCTTCTTGCTCAGGTACCTCTGCCTTCTTAACTTCATGTTCCTCGTCGAGAGAATCAGGAGACACTGCTAGAATATCGTCGATCTGCGGGTGAGAGGACAAATTAAATATGTTTACATCCGGGTCTGTCTTTACCTGGACATTACCATTGCCTGTTACCTCAGACCGTGCTGTTCCGGTAGACTCGTCCGCAACCTTGGGAAGATTGATGCTCCAATCTGTCACCAAGTCGTTGGCTAGTACCACGTCAATCCCAGCCACAGGGAGGGTATCGACTACTGCCAACTCACTTGTGCCGCTGAAATAAGGCGAGTCAAGATGTACTGGCACTAAGGGGGCGATATACTGCGTTCTCGGAAACCCAACCAGGACAACCTGTCGTCTCCCGTCCACACTTACTCCCTCGGGTAACGAGCTCTTCACGATCAGGGACTGGGCTGCTCCACTATCTCTGAGCACTACAACTGATCTACCAGTATGATCACTCGTTACATACCCGCATGAAGTGTGAGGGGCAAACAAACTTGGTCCTTCCTGCGTCATCGTAGACTGGTTTCCTGCTGGTGGTGTAACACAGCTCATCAACATCACCTCCCTTCGTGCGCTGCCACCTCTTCTGCCTCGGCACCTAGCAGCTATGTGTCCCTTCTGCCCACAAGTCCAGCACACCATGTTCCTCCTCGGACTACGGTGTTTCGGACTACTAGGACTTGTTCTTCGAGGGCTACCTGGGGGCGTCTTCTTAGCACTTTGTGGGACGGGTCTTTCTTCTTCATCATGAGGTCTGTCAAACCGGCGCTGGTAATTCCTCGGGACGTACTTAGCAGACGGCCTATGAGTCAGGATATACTCTTCAGCCATGGTGGCTGCTGCACTCAAGGTCTCCACCTGCTGCTCTTCTAAGTATGTCTTGAGGTCTCCAGATAAACAATCCTTGAAGTCTTCGAGCAGAATCAGCTGTTCGAGGTCTTCCCTGGTCTCCACCTTCCGAGAGGCACACCATTCTTGAAAAAGTCGCTCCTTGATCGTGGCGAACTCTGTGAAAGTGTGCTCTGAGGTCTTCTTCAGGTTTCTGAACTTTTGCCTATACGCCTCAGGTACCAATTGGTACGCCATGAGCACAACCTTCTTCACCTTGTCATAATCGCTGGAGTCGTCAAGGGATAACGTAGAGTAGGCGATTTGGGCCTTCCCAGTCAAGACTGACTGTATCATGATGGCCCAATTCTCCCTTGGCCACTCCAAAGAGGCAGCGACTTTCTCGAAGGCTGCAAAGAATTTTGACACTTCCTTCTCATGGAATTTGGGGACCATTTTTATGTTGCGTACCGGATCGAAGCTACTGGTGTCCGTTGTTTGCCTCCGACCACCGCCTAATCGCAAAACTTCTAGTTCATGTTGTCTCTCTTTTTCCTCTTTGTCTCGTTGTTCTTGTCTGTCTCGTTCCTCTCTTTCTCGCTCTCGTTCTTCTCTCTCTCGTTCTCGTTCTTCTCTCTCTCGTTCTCGTTCTTCTCTCTCTCGTCTCTCTTCTCTTTCTCGTCTCTCTTCTCTTTCTCGTTCTTCTCTTTCTCTTTCTCGTTCTAATTCTAAACGTCTCATCTCTAATTCTTTATCTTGTCTCTCTCGTTCCATTTCTAATTTCTTCCATTCTATTTCACGATTGATCTCTAGAGCACGCATCTTGACTGTTAGGAAGCTGATATTAAGCTCGCCTGCATCACTGTCAACGTCGCTGTTCTTATCTTCCTTTTCCGTGGAAGCTATGTCTACACTTTCCTTTGTACTAGGAGTCTCGCCTTCCTGTTTCTCTTCTGCCTTCAGGTGCCGGTGTACCTTGGACAAGATCTCCACGCGGGAATCACTGGCACGGATCTTGATCTCCAGGTAGGCGCTCACTAGTACAAGCTCTGGTTTGCTCAAATATTTTAATCTGGCAAGACAATCTTCTCTGTTCAGAAAAGCCTGAACCTCGTCCAGATCATCAATGGTAGCTTTGTCTGCCATTGTCACAGATGGAACACTTTGCACTTAACACACTGCTTACACGTTAGCACTTAACACACCGAGCACTGTTCTACGCCAATATTGCACTTTATCGCACCAAACACTGCACTTGCCAATATTGCACGTAATCACTTCGGGCACCACACTACCCAATATTGCACTGAGTCCAAGCGAACACTTCGCTCTACAATATTGCACTAAATCACCGAGCACCGCACTAGTCAATATTGCACTTAATCGCTTAATCACAGCGAGCACCACACTGCACAATATCGCACTTAGTCACTCTGAGCACCGCACAGGACGTATAACGTCACAATCGTCACACAGGGGGAATTATATACAGGGATTACGCCACTTCACCACCCCTGTCAAACATACTTAACAAGGGGACGGATCCCGCTGGGGATGCCAATTATGTTACGGCCCTCTCGGGACGCAACGGGGTTCTCACTCTGATGTTGTTAGAGGCATATAGGTATCCGTTCCCAAGCCAGTAGTGGCTATCAAGGGATGAGATCCGTGACGCAAGTAACTTAAAGGGAGTAGGGAAAGAAAGCTAAGAACTTAATATAATATAATGTTCACCATCACCGTTTAAATATATAGAATAAAAGAGTACACAAGGGGGAGGGGTATTAACACTTTACAAAGGGATCGTGCACAATCTAGTCTTCTGCTGAAGACTCTTGATCAAGAAGCTAGGTGCTGAGTCCGCGGTGCTTTCTTCGTGGCCTCAAGACGTGTCCTCTGGGAACGCCGAGCCTACCCTGGCCACAGGTCAGCCACAACACAAGTCCACTGGGGGCACCGTCGTGGAGGCCGTCAACCACACGTCCAGCAGGTCTGCTGGCAGGTACTGAGCCACCAAGGCTGGTACGGCCACTCCACGAACGATAAATGGGGTACGCCCTAGACAGGAGTCTCGTGTGATGTCACCAATCACCCTCCTGTCCTCAATACCCCAGTGGATTATCGTCTCCAACCGTCGGTCCCGGGTAAATCCTTTCACTGCCACTCCACTGGCAGGCTTAACACACCACAGTGTTCTTCCGGGGGGACGACGTCACAACAGCTGCAGCAAACTTCACAGTATGGAGACTGGCTGCCTCGGGTAGACTGACTCCACCTTCAACACAGTGGTCCCAGGTCGGCTCTGTAAGCAGACACGTCATCAATAACAGGGACACTAAAACACCACACTTACAGCCTCAGACACAAACACCTGACGTATCCAGTCCATAGATGGCGCTGTCGTCGGAGCACCACCTCACCAGAGGTCAGGAGCGGCGGTGTTGAGCGCTGAACCAGACTGGAAACTGGTCCTCGAGGCCAGTACACGCTGTCCTCACTAGGTGTCGTCGTCCGTTTGGCGGGGGTTTCGGGAGCTGACCCACAGATGGCGTGGTTGTCACTGCTCCCGGCTCGGACGCTGGATCCGGGTTCGTAACAACCATTAACACAGCTCCTCATCCTTACCATCATGAGTCCATATCCACTCATATGTTTAATTTTCTCATTATTCTCACACAAATAGAAGACATCAATAATTTCCAATCTCTGCCAAATTATAAACATTGATGTGCCACTGTGAGTGTCACATCTTTCAAAATCACCACTCTTGCAATGAACGGGAGGAAAAACCTTCATGGAAACTGCACGTATCGCGAAAAAGAAGAAGAAACGGTATCTGCCTATCTTTTAACCAATTCAAAACTCTATTTATATCGTCTTGAAGTGATAGTGAGTATTTTTCCGTGTTTATCTCCCTCCCGATTTTCGTATCATCGACAAATTTCCAAATAATGCTGCTCATACCTGAACCTAAATCATTTCAATAATAAAACAAGAGGTCCCAGGAAAGAGTCGTGAGGCACTCCATTTTCAGCATTTTCCATTCTGACTTAACTCCACTTATTCTAACTCTTTGTTTTCTTTTCAACAGTCTTGCCCTAATCCAACTTTATATAGTACCCCCCAGTACCACGCGCTTCTATTTTTTAATCAATATTTCATGTGGCACTGTATCAAAAGCATTTCTAAAGTCAAGGTTTACAACATAACAAACCTTCCCATTATACACTGCCCCAACTATGCTGGAATACACCATTGTTGATGGTGTATGGCATACAGAGGTCATTGTTGATGATGTAAGGCCATACAATGGTCATTGTTGATGGTGTAAGGCAGTACTGCGGTCATTGTTGAAGGTGTAAGGCAGTACAGTGGTCATTGTTGATGGTGTAAGGTAGTAAAGTGGTCATTGTTGATGGTGTAAGGCAGTACATGGTCATTGTTGAAGGTGTAAGGCAGTACAGTGGTCATTGTTGATGGTGTAAGGTAGTACAGTGGTCATTGTTGATGGTGTAACACAGTACAGTGGTCATTGTTGAAGGTGTAAGGCAGTACAGTGGTCATTGTTGAAGGTGTAAGGCAGTACAGTGGTCATTGTTGATGGTGTAAGGTAGTACAGTGGTCATTGTTGATGGTGTAAGGCAGGACATGGTCATTGTTGATGGTGTAAGGCAGTACAGTGGTCATTGTTGAAGGTGTAAGGCAGTACAGTTGTCATTGTTGATGGTGTAAGGCAGTACAGTGGTCATTGTTGAAGGTGTAAGGCAGTACAGTGGACATTGTTGATGGTGTAAGGCAGTACAGTGGTCATTGTTGAAGGTGTAAGGCAGTACAGTGGTCATTGTTGATGGTGTAAGGTAGTAAAGTGGTCATTGTTGATGGTGTAAGGCAGTACATGGTCATTGTTGATGGTGTAAGGCAGTGCAGTGGTCATTGTTGATGGTGTAAGACAGTACAGTGGTCATTGTTGATGGTGTAAGGTAGTACAGTGGTCATTGTTGATGGTGTAAGACAGTACAGTGGTCATTGTTGATGGTGTAAGGCAGTACAGTTGTCATTGTTGAAGGTGTAAGGCAGTACAGTGGTCATTGTTGATGGTGTAAGGCAGTATAGTGGTCATTGTTGATGGTGTAAGGCAGTACAGTGATCATTGTTGATGGTGTAAGGCAGTACAGTGGTCATTGTTGAAGGTGTAAGGCAGTACAGTGGTCATTGTTGATGGTGTAAGGCAGTACAGTGGTCATTGTTGATGGTGTAAGGCAGTACATGGTCATTGTTGATGGTGTAAGACAGTACAGTGGTCATTGTTGATGGTGTAAGGCAGTACAGTGGTCATTGTTGAAGGTGTAAGGCAGTACAGTGGTCATTGTTGACGGTGTAAGGAAGTACAGTGGTCATTGTTGATGGTGTAAGGCAGTACAGTGGTCATTGTTGATGGTGTAAGGCAGTACAGTGGTCATTGTTGATGGTGTAAGGCAGTACATGGTCATTGTTGATGGTGTAGGGCAGTGCAGTGGTCATTGTTGATGGTGTAAGGTAGTACAGTGGTCATTGTTGATGGTGTAAGGTAGTACAGTGGTCATTGATGATGGTGTAAGACAGTAAAGTGGTCATTGTTGATGGTGTAAGGCAGTACAGAGGTCAATGTTGATGGTGTAAGGCAGTACAGCGGTCATTGTTGATGGTGTAACACAGTACAGTGGTCCTTGTTGATAGTGTAAGGAAGTACAGCGGTCATTGTTGAAGGTGTAAGACAGTACAGTGGTCATTGTTGATGGTGTAAGGCAGTACAGTGGTCATTGTTGAAGGTGTAAGACAGTACAGTGGTCATTGTTGATGGTGTAAGGAAGTACAGTGTTCATTGTTGATGGTGTAAGGCAGTACAGTGGTCATTGTTGAAGGTGTAAGACAGTACAGTGGTCATTGTTGATGGTGTAAGGAAGTACAGTGGTCATTGTTGATGGTGTAAGGCAGTACAGTGGTCATTGTTGAAGGTGTAAGACAGTACAGTGGTCATTGTTGATGGTGTAAGGAAGTACAGTGGTCATTGTCGATGGTGTAAGGCAGTACAGTGGTCATTGTTGATGGTGTAAGGAAATACAGTGGTCATTGTTGATGGTGTAAGGCAGTACAGTGGTCATTGTTGATGGTGTAAGACAGTACAGTGGTCATTGTTGATGGTGTAAGGAAGTACAGTGGTCATTGTTGATGGTGTTAGGCAGTACAGTGGTCATTGTTGAAGGTGTAAGGCAGTACAGTGGTCATTGTTGAAGGTGTAAGACAGTACAGTGGTCATTGTTGATGGTATAAGGAAGTACAGTGGTCATTGTTAATGGTGTAAGGAAGTACAGTGGTCATTGTTGATGGTGTAAGGCAGTACAGTGGTCATTGTTGATGGTGTAAGGCAGTACAGTGGTCATTGTTGAAGGTGTAAGGCAGTACAGTGGTCGTTGTTGATGGTGTAAGGAAGTACAGTGGTCATTGTTGATGGTGTAAGGCAGTACAGTGGTCATTGTTGATGGTGTAAGACAGTACAGTGGTCATTGTTGATGGTGTAAGGAAGTACAGTGGTCATTGTTGATGGTGTAAGGCAGTACAGTGGTCATTGTTGAAGGTGTAAGACAGTACAGTGGTCATTGTTGAAGGTGTAAGACAGTACAGTGGTTATTATTGAAGGTGTAAGACAGTACAGTGGTCATTGTTGATGGTGTAAGGCAGTACAGTGGTCATTGTTGAAGGTGTAAAACAGTACAGTGGTCATTGTTGATGGTGTAAGGCAGTACAGTGGTCATTGTTGAAGGTGTAAGGCAGTACAGTGGTCATTGTTGATGGTGTAAGGAAGTACAGTGGTCATTGATGATGGTGTAAGGTGGTACCGGTCTCATTCTTGGACGGTCAGGGATTGAACGCTGAAGTGCAAGAAGCGAGACCGTCGCTCTACCGTCCAGTCAAAGAATATTAGATAGTTCATTGCTGTTATGTAGTAGATCAATCTGAAACAAAAAGTAATCCTCATTATAATTATTACACTTTTCATTTCATGTATCTCACCTGTACTTTACATGTTAGTGCAAGTGATATAGCCTAACTTGTTGGCAGGTAAGCTTGTTATCCATGAGAAGTCAAAGAGAACTGTACCAACTACAAGACACCACAGACACCTTGCATGCTCTGGCTTCCCCAATAGACTTTTTTACCCGTTACACTAACCCATTATACGGTTACAATAAAACTAACATACATTATACTGTAGTTTATTTATAACCACCAATTGTTATATAAGCTATATGTACAGTTAAAGGCTCGCTACGTGCATGGATAAACACCTATTAAGGTAAATATTAAAAAGCAGTCCACTTTAAAATTAAAATAAATTAAATTAAATTAAATAATATAAATCCTGCATTCTCGCAGTGTTCAGTGGGAGACGATGGCGCGGGTGGGAGGAGGGTGGCGTGGGGGAACCTTCCCGTTATCCAGTGTAATCCTCACCATCCTCTGGCGGCGCTCTTTTACTTCATATTTTTTGTCCTTATTTTTACGTTGTAACACCTTTGTCTCACGTTTGCCTAGGGCGAGTGCAGCAAGTTGTTTCTGTGCGTCGAGTACTGTGTATTGCTGCTCAACTGCAGCATACCTCTCCCACTCCCCAGGCCTCATTGTGTATACTTCAAACACCCTGGGAGACCCCGAGGAGACGCAGACTGTCACTGGAAGACACCTCATTTTTTCTGCCTTAGGAGGGACTGGAACCCTGTCGCTCTATCTACTTGGTCACGGGAGAGTATAATTATTATGATTCTTACTTAGCCATACCATCCAGCACTACTACCCAAAATTATATCCTAGATAACACAAAATATAGTTAACTGGCAATATAGTAATACTAACCAGTCATTGTGCGAGGCTATGGGTGGGAATAGTGGTTTTAGTTGTGATGGTGTAAATGGTCACCATCGGGGAGTGAAGGGGGGGGGGGGGGGAAATGATAGTGGTGGTGAAGATTGATGAAGATTAAGCCACCCAAGAGGTGGCACGCGCATGAAGAGCCCGCAAGTAGTGGTGGTGATGGTGTTACCCGAACTACAGTACATAATCGTTTTTGTTTTTTTAACTTTTTGTACCGATGATGATGCTGGGAATCATTACCAGGCATTTCCATGTTGGAATAGTCATCATGATTATGTTCGGAGTGTAATACTTATGACAACTATGCTGAGAGTGTAATAGTCATGATGACTATGTTGGGAGTGTAGTAGTTGTGACGACGATGTTGGGAGTGTAATAGTCATGACGACTATTATGGGGGTGTAATAGTACTGATGACGATGTTGGGAGTGTAATAGTCATGGCGACTATTATGGGGGTGTAATAGTAATGATGACGATGTCGGGAGAGTAATAGTCATGATAACGACGTTGGGAGACTAATAGTCATGATGACGATGTTGGGAGAGTAATAGTAATGATGACGATGTTCGGAGAGGAATAGTATTGATGACGATGTTTGAAGTGTAATAGTCATGACGACGATAATGGGAGTGTAATATTCATGATGACGATGTAATAGTCATGATGACGACGTTCGGAGAGGAATAGTCATGATGACTATGTTGGGAGTGTTATTGTCATGATGACGATGTTTCGAGTGTAATAGTAATGATGACTATGTTGGGAGAGTAATTGTCATGAAGACGATGTTGGGAGTTTAATAGACATGATGACTATGATGGGAATGTAATAGTCATGAGGACTATGATGGAGGTGTAACAGTACTGATGACGATGTTGGGAGAGTAATAGTTATGACGACGATGGGAGAGTAATAGTCATGATGACTATGTTGGGAGTGTAATAGTAATGATGACTATGTTATGACTGTAATACTCATGACAACGATGTTGGGAGTGTAATATTCATGATGACGATGTAATTGTCAAGATGACGATGTGATTGTCATGATGCCAATGTTGGGAGTGTAATAGTCATGATGACTTTCTTGGGTGTGCAATAGTCTTGATGACGATATTGGGAGTGTAATAGTCATGATGACTATATTGAGAAAGTTATTGTCATGATGACGATGTTATGAGTGTAATAGTAATGATGACTATGTTCGTGGTGTAATAGTCATGATGACTATGTTGGGAGTGTAATAGTCATGATCACGATGTTGGGAGTATAATAGTCATGATGACTATGTTGGGGGTGTAATCTTTAGGTGTGTGTAATTGGGTGTCATCCCAATAGTCATGATCACGATGTTGGGAGTGTAATAGTCATGCCGACTATGACGGAGGTGTCATAGTACTGATGACAATATTGGGAGAGTAATAGTCGTGATGACGACGTTGGGAGAGAAATAGTCATGATGACGATGATACGAGTATAATATTCCCGTATTCGCAGTTTGCAATTACGACATTTTATACCGAAAATATGCAAATTTCTGAGAGCAGGACGGGTCACATTTTGGCCCCCCCCCCTGTAGTTTTCACAGTATCCCAAACATCCCAAATTCGACGCTTGAGCCATATTTTGGAGCCCAATTCTGGTTCTCTGTACATATTCGCAATTTGAAATTTCGACTTTTTATACCGAAAACATGTCAGTTACTGAGAGCAGCGATGGGTCACATTTTGCCACCCCCCCCCCCCCTACCCCTGCAGTTTTCAAAATATCGCAAATATCCCAAATTAGACGCTTGAGCTTTCAGAGCTCAGGAGCTATGAGGAAAATCAGGAACATTTTATTTCATTCTAATGAAAACACATTGATTTTCATCATTTGTATTGGAAACAACATTGTCATATGTCTTTTCTTGGATCTAAATAATACGAAACCTCCCCTAATGATTCGAAGATAAAATCCACAAATTTGGTATAATAGTGACTTTTTCACGTTATTTCGATACTATTTCATGTAGTATCACGATTTGCGATTTGGCCTTCAAATCTCAGAATATCGCATAATATTGCATTTTAAGCATGTTTTCTTGCATTTTGTTTGGTACTAAAAATCATCGAATTTAGTAATATTTTGACGTTTATCACCCCCCTTTTCCTTTATGTAATATAAACAAAATATAATCGAATTAGGCAATATTTTGCTGTTTTTCCACGTTTTTGTGAATTTCCAGTTTATTGGTATTAATTCATTATATATACGATAAAAATTATACAAACACATAATTCAATAGATAATAACCTTAAGTACTTCATTTTCAATCATCTATTTGTTTCTCGTTTAAATACTGAGTAAGATATTGAAAATGGGAGAAGTTCGCTTTTTATTGCATATATCGACGTTTCAGCCGGAATTGTGCGGTTTTACGTGTACATCTTCCATCGGTAATATAATCGGAAAATCAGGAACATTTTATTTCATTCTAATGAAAACACATTGATTTTTATCATTTGTATTGGAAACAACATTGTCATATGTCTTTTCTTGGATCTAAATAATTCGAAACCTCGCTTTATGATTCGAAGTTAAAATCCCTTAATTTGGTTTAACAGTGACTTTTTTTACGTTTTTCATGTAGTTTGATATTACGTAAATATATTCATTTTCACCAATACTTCGATACTATTTCATGTAGTATCACGATATGTGATTTGGCCTTCAAATCTCAGAATATCGCATAATATTGCATTTTAGGCAAGTTTTCTTGCATTTTGTTTCGAACTAAAAATCATTGAATTTAGTAATATTTTGACGTTTATCATCTCCCTTCTCCTTCATGTGATTTAAACAAAATATCATCGAATTAGACAATATTTTGCTGTTTTTCCACGTTTTTCTAAATTTTCAGTTTATTGTTATTAATTCATTAATTATACGATAAAAATGATGCAAACATATAATTGATTAGAAATAAACCTTAAATACTTCATTATCAATCAACTATTTGTTTCTCGTTAAAATACTGAGTAAGATATTGAGAAGGGGAGAATTCCTGTTTTTATTGCATATATCGACGTTTCAGCCGGATTAGAGCGGTTTTGCGTGTACATCTTCCGTCGGTAATATAAACGGAAAATCAGGAACATTTTAGTTAATTCTAATGAAAACACATTGATTTTTAATATTTGTATTGGAAACAACATTGTCATATGTCTTTTCTTAGATCTAAGTAATACGAAACCTCGCTCTATGATTCGAAGTTAAAATCCTCAAATTTGGAATAATATTGACTTTTTTCACGTTTTTCATGTAGTTTTATGTTACGTAAATATATTCATTTTTAACAATATTTCGATACTATTTCATAAAATATCACGATATGTGATTTGGCCTTCAAATCTCAGTTTTTCGCATAATATTGCATTTTAAGCAAGTTTCCTTCCATTTTGTTTCGTACTAAAAATCATCGAATTTAGTAATATTTTAATGTTTATCATATCAATTTTCCTTTATGTGATATAAACAAAATATCATCGAATTAGGCAATATTTTGCTGTTTTTCCACGTTTTTGTGAATTTGCAGTTTATTGGTATTAATTCATTAAATATAAGATAAAAATGCTACAAACACATAATTGATTAGATAATACCCTTAAATTCTTCATTTTCAATCGTCTATTTGTTTCTCGTTAAAATACTGAGTAAGATGATAAACGTCACAATATTGCTAAATTCGATGATTTTGAGTACAAAACAAAATGCAAGAATACTTGCTTAGAAATACAATATTATGCGAAATTCTGAGATTTGCACGCCAAATCACACAACGTGAGAAAACATGAAGTAGCATCGAGTTATTGGTTAATACGAATATATTTACCCAAAATCACACTACGTGAAAAAAGTCACTATATAACCAAATTTGAGGATTTTTACTTCCTATAATAGAGCGAGGTTTCGTGGCTCAAAATATGGCTCAAGCATCGAGATTGGGATGTTTGGGATATTTTGAGAGCTGCAGGGGGGGTTTGGGCAAAATGTGACCCATCGTCGCTCTCAGTAACTGGCATATTTTTGTTATAAAAATCATAATTTCAAACTGCGAATACATGCAGAGAGCCAGAATTTGGCTCCATAATATGGCTCAAGCGTCGAATTTAGGATGTTTGGAATATTTTAAAAACTGCATGGGGGTTTGGGAAAAATGTGACCCATCGCTGCTCTCAGTAATTTACATATTTTCGGTATACAAATTCGTAATTTCAAACTGCGAGTACGTGCAGAGAACTAGAATTTGGCTCCAAAATATGGTTCAAGCATAGAATTTGGGATGTTTATCATATTTTAAAAAGTGCAGGGAGGGTTTGGGCAAAATGTGATCCATCGCCGCTTTCAGTAATTGGCATATTTTCGGTATAAAAATTCGTAATTTCAAACTGCGAATACGTGAAGAGAGCCAGAATTTGGATCCAAAATATGGCTCAAGGGTCGAATTTGGGATGTTAGGGATATTTTGAAAACAGCAGGGGGGTTTGGGCAAAATGTGACCAATCGCCGCTCTCAGTAATTGGCATATTTTCGGTATAAAAAGTCGTAATTTCATTCTGCAAATACGTGAAAAGAGCCAGAATTTGCCTCTAAAATATGGATCAAGCGTCGAATTTGGGATGTTTTGGATATTTTAAAAACTTCAGGGAGGTTTTGGGCAAAATGTGATCCATCGCCGCTCTCAGTAATTGGCATATTTTCTGTATAAAAAAATCGTAATTTCAATCTGCGAATACGTGCAGAGAGCCAGAATTTGGCTCCAAAATATGGCTCAAGCGTCGAAATTAGGTGCAAAATATGACCTATCGCTGCTCCCAGTAATTGGCATATATTCGGTATAAAAAAATCGTGATTTCAAACTGCGAATACGCGCAGAGAGCCAGAATTTGGCTGCAAAATGTTGCTCAAGCGTCGAATTTGGGATGTTTGCGATATTTTGAAAAGTGCATGGAGGGTTTGGGCAAAATGTGACCCATCGCTGCTCTCAGCAATTGGCATATTTTCGGTATAAAAATTCGTAATTTCAAACTGCGAATACGTGAAGAGAGCCAGAATTTGGATCCAAAATGTGGCGCAAGGGTCAAATTTGGGATGTTTGGGATATTTTGAAAACTGCAAGGGTGTTTCGGCAAAATGTGACCCTGCGCCATTCTAAGTATTTGGCATATTTTTGGTACAAAAAGTCGTAATTTCAAACTGCGAATACGTGCAGAGAACCAAAATTTTGCTCCAAAATATGGCTCAAGGGTCGAATTTGGAATGTTTGGGATATTTTGAAAACAGCAGGGGGGTTTGGGCAAAATGTGACCAATCGCCGCTCTCAGTAATTGGCATATTTTCGGTATAAAAAGTCGTAATTTCATTCTGCAAATACGTGAAAAGAGCCAGAATTTGCCTCTAAAATATGGATCAAGCGTCGAATTTGGGATGTTTTGGATATTTTAAAAACTTCAGGGAGGTTTTGGGCAAAATGTGATCCATCGCCGCTCTCAGTAATTGGCATATTTTCTGTATAAAAAAATCGTAATTTCAATCTGTGAATACGTGCAGAGAGCCAGAATTTGGCTCCAAAATATGGCTCAAGGGTCGAATTTGAGATGTTTGGGATATTTTGGAAACTGCAGAGGGGTTTTGGCAAGATGTGACCCATCGCCGTTTTCAGTAATTGGCATATTGTCGGTATAAAAAGTACTAATTTCAAACTGCGAATACGTAAATAGAGTCAGAATTTGGCTCCAAAATATGGCTCAAGCGTCGAAATTAGGTGCAAAATATGACCTATCGCTGCTCTCAGTAATTGGCATATATTTGGTATAAAAAATCGTGATTTCAAACTGCGAATACGTGCAAAGAGCCAGAATTTGGCTGCAAAATGTTGCTCAAGCGTCGAATTTGGGATGTTGGCGATATTTTGAAAAGTGCATGGAGGGTTTGGGCAAAATGTGACCCATCGCTGCTCTCAGCAATTGGCATATTTTCGGTATAAAACGTCGTAATTTCAATCTGCGAATACGTGCAGATGTCCGGAATTTGGCTCCAAAATATGGCTCAAAGGTCGAATTTGGGATTATTTGGGATATTTTGAAAACTGCAAAATGTGACCCATCGCCTCTCTCAGTAATTTGCTTATTTTCGGTATAAAAAGTGGTAATTTAAAACGGCGAACACGTGCAGAGAGCCAGAATTTGGCTCCTACATATGGCTCAAGCGTCTAATTTGGGATGTTTTGGATATTTCGAAAACTGCCGGGGAGGGTTTAGGCAAAATTTGACCCATCGCCGCTCTTAGTAATTGGCAAGTTTTCAGTATAAATATTCGTAATTTCAAACGGCGAATACGTGCAGAGAGGCAGAATTTGCCTCAAAAATATGGCTCAAGCGTCGAAATTAGGAAGTTTGGGATATTTTGAAAACTGCAGTGAGTGTTTGGGCAAAATGTGATCCGTCGATGCCTATAGTAATTGGCATATTTTCTGTATAAAAAATCGTATTTCCAAACTGCTAATACGTGCAGAGAGTCAGAATTTGACTAAAACATATGGCTCATGGGTCGAATTTGGGATGTTTGAGATCTTTTGAATACTGCAAAGGGGGTTTGGGCAAAATGTGACTTATCGCTGCTGTCATTAATTGGCATATTTTCGAAATAATAAGTCGTAATTTCAAACTGCGAATACGTGCCGAGAGCGAGAATTCAGTTCCAAATATGGCTCAAAGGTCGAATTGGGGATGTTTGGAATATTTTGAAAACTGCAGGGGGGGTTTCGGCAAAATGTAACCCATCACCACTCTCAGTTATTGACATATTTTCGGTATAAAAAGTCGTAATTTCAAACTGCGAATACGAGCAGAAAGCTAGAATTTGGCTCGAAAACATGGCTCAAGCGTCGAATTTGGGATGTTTTTGATAGTATGAAAACTGCAGGGGGGGCGGGGAGGCAAAATGTGACCCATTGCTGCTCCCAATAATTGGCATATTTTCGGTATAAAATTAGTAATTTCACACAGTGAATACGTGCAAAGAGACAGAATTAGGCTCAAAAATATTGTTCAAGGGACGAATTTGGGATGTTTGGGATATTTTGAAAACTGCAAGGGGGGTATGGGCAAAATGTGACCCATCGCCGCTTTCAGTAATTTGAATATTTTCGGTATAGAAAGTCGTAATTTCGAACTGCGAATACGTGCAGAGAGCCAGAATTTGGTTCCAAAATATGGCTCAAGGCTCGAATTTGGGATAATTGAGCTATGTTGAAAACTGCAGGGGAGGTTTGGGCAAAATGTGATCCTTCGCTGCTTTCAGTATTTGACATATTTTCGGTATAAAAAGTCGTAATTGCAAACTGCGAATACGGGCTGAGAGCCAGAATTTGGCTTCAAAATATAGCTCAAGCGTCGAATTTGGGATGTTTCGGATATTTTTAAAACTGCAGGGTGGGTTTAGGCAAAATGCGACCCATCGCTGCTCTCAGTAATTGGCATATTTTCGGTATAAAGTTCGTAATTTCAAACTGCAAATACGTTCACAGAGCCCGAATTTGGCTCCAAAATATGGCTCAAACGTCGAATTTGGAGTGTTTGAGATATTTTGAAAACTGCAGGGTGGGTTCAGGCAAATTGTGACTCATCGCTGCTCTCAGTAATTAGCATATTTCCGGTAAAAAAAAATCGTAATTTCAAACAGTAAATACGTGCAGAGAGTTAGAATTTGCCTCCAAAATATGGTTTAAGCGTCGAATTTGGGATGTTTAGAATATTTTAAAAACTGCAGAGAGGGTTTGGGCAAAATGTGATCCATCGCCGCTTTTAGTAATTGGCATATTTTCTGTATAAAAATTCGTTATTTCACACTGCGAATTCGTGCAGAGAGCCAGAATTTGGCACCAAAATATGGCTCAAGGGTCGAATTTGGGATGTTTGGGATATTTTGAAATCTGCAGGGGGGTCTGGGCAAAATGTGACCCATCGGTGCTCTCAAAAATTTGCATATATTCGATATAAAAAGTAGTAATTTCAAACGGCGAATACGTGTAGAGAGCCGGAATTTGGCTCTAAAATATGGCTCAAGCGTCGAACTTGGGATGTTTGGGATATTTTGAAAACTGCATCGAGGGTTTGGGCAAAATTTGATTCTTCGCTGCTTTCAGTAATTGGCATATTTTCGGTATAAAAAGTCGGAATTTAAAACTGCGAATAAGTGCAGAGACCCAGAATTTGGTTTCAAAAAATGGCTCAAGTGTCGAATTTGGGGTGTTTCAGATATTTTCAAAACTTCAGAATTTGGGATGTTTGGGATATTTTGAAAACTGAAAGGGAGGTTTGGGCAAAATGTGACGCATCGCCGTTCTCAGAATTTGGCATATTTTCGATATAAAAAGTCGTAATTTCAAGCAGCGAATTCGTGCAGAGAGCCAGAATTTCGCTCCAAAATATGGCTCCAGGGTGGAATTTGGAATGTTTGATATATTTTGAAATCTGCAGGGTGGGATTGCGAAAACTGTGACCCATAGCCGGTCTCAGTAATTGGCCTATTTTCGGTATAAAATTAGTAATTTCAAACTGCAAATACGTGCAGAGAGCCAGAATTTGTCTCCAAATTTTGGCTCAAGCGTCGAATTTGGGATGTTTGGGATGTTTTGAAAACTGCAGGGAGGGTTTGGGCAAAATGTGTTCCATCGCCGCTTTCAGTAACTGGCATATTTTCGGCTTAAAAAGTCGTAATTTCATACTGCGAATACGTGCAGAGAGCCAGAATTTGGCTCCAAAATATGGCTCAAGCGCTGAATTTGGGATGTTAGGGATATTTTAAAAACTGCATGGTGGGTTTCGGCAAAATGTAATCCATCGCTGCTCTCTAAAAGAAAACTTCCTAACATCTCTGTGACTCATCTGAGTTTTAAGCTTCCATCCATGTCCCCTCGTTCTGTTAGTATTACGTGTGAACATTTCGAAATGTCTATGTCCACTCTGTCAATCCCTCTGAGTATCTTATACGTTCCTATCATGTCCCCCTTCTCCCTTCTTCTTTCTAGTGTCGTAAGGCACAGTTCCCTCAGGCGCTCCTCATACCCCATCCCTCGTAGCTCTGGGACGAGTCTCGTTGCTAACCTCTGAACCTTTTCCAGTTTCATTATATGCTTCTTTAGATAGGGACTCCATGATGAGGCGGCATACTCTAAGACTGGCCTCACGTAGGCAGTGTAAAGCGCCTTAAATGCCTCCTTACTTAGGTTTCTGAATGATTTTCTAACTTTTGCTAGTGTAGAGTACGCTGCTGTCGTTATCCTATTTATATGTGCCTGAGGAGATAGATTAGGTGTTACGTCCACCCAAAGGTCTCTTTCGCGCATCGTCACAGGTAGGCTGTTCCCCTTCATTGTGTACTGTCCCTTTGGTCTCCTATCTCCTAGTATCATTTCCATAACTTTACATTTGCTCGTGTTGAATTTCAGTAGCCATTTCTCTGACCATCTCTGCAACCTGTTCAGGTCCTCTTGGAGGATTCTGCAATCCTTATCTGTCACAACTCCTCTCGTCAACTTTGCGTCATCCGCAAACATCGACATGTAGGACTCTACGCCTGTAAACATGTCGTTAACATATACAACAAATAGAATTGGTCCCAGCACCGATTCTTGTGGTACTCCACTTGTTACTGTTCGCCAGTCCGACTTCTCGCCCCTTAACATAACTCTTTGGCTCCTTCCTGTTAGGTATTTCCTTATCCATGCCAGGACCTTTCCCCCTACCCCCGCCTGCCTCTCTAGCTTCCCCCCCCCCCATCAATATGCTGTTGAATATCAATCTCCAGTGTTCACTTACCGTTAATTCATACAATATTAAACAAATGAAGTCATTAACAAATCTTTAAACATTTTCAGCACCTACATTCTTTCTAACATGAATCACAGTAACTCATATACTCAACTCAGTCACAAACACTTTTCTTATTCCTTCCTAAACACCTCACAATATATAACCTATCTCAAAAAATTAAGTTTAAATACCTAACTGCCAACCCGCCATTCACCCCCCCCCCACCAACCCAGGAAGTCCCATGGTAGCTCCTCTGGACCCCCCGATACCAAAAACCTCCCCCCAACGGTGGCCGCCATATCCCTACCCATATTCCACCCCCAGTGTTACCCTCCCCCCCTCTCCACCCCGTCAAACTGAGAAAATGGCTGCGATAACGCTATATTTACCCAGCCAAACCGTTCGCCTCATTTGGACATACAACAGTAAATATTATTTATTACACCCGTTTAGGATGTAATAATTACACCCATTCACATGTCAGACATACAGACATTCACATGTCAGTCAGTTAGCCTAAATTCTCCTATATTCATTCATTCATGACACTGCTTCACTGGACTGCAACCTCATCGAATAACGCTGCAATTTATTTCTAACTGTCAACACGAACACAATTTCACACGTCAATCATTGCAATAATTACAAATAGACACAAACTAACCCTGCTTGCTCCGAAAGAGCCACAATTTGGCTCCAAAATATGGCTCAAGTGTAGAATTTCGGATGTTTGTGATATTTTAAAAACTGCAGGGGGGGGGGGGGCAAAATGTGACCTATCGCCGCTCCCAGTAATTGGTATATATTCGGTATAGAATTTGTAATTTAAAACTGCGAATACGTGCAAAGAGCAAAAATTAGGCTCCAAAATATTGCTCAAGGGTCGAATTTGGGATGTTTGGGATATTTTGAAAACTGAAGGGGGGGTTAGGGCAAAATGTGACCCATCGCCGCTTTCAATAATTGGCATATTTTCGGTATAAAAAGTAGTAATTTTGAACTGCGAATACGTGCAGAGAGCCATAATTTGGCTCCAAATATGCCTCAAGGGTCGAATTTGAGATGTTTGGGATATTTTGAAAAATGCATCAAAAACATCCCATATTCGACGCTTGAGCTATGTTTTGGAGCCAAATTCTGGCTCTCTGCTCGTATTCGCAGTTTGAAATTACGACTTTTTATACCGAAAATATGCCAATAACTGAGAGTGGCGATAGCTTACATTTTGCCCCCCCCCCCCCCCCTGCAGTTTCCAAAATATCCCAAACATCCCAAATTCGACCCTTGAGCCGTATTTTGGAACCAAATTCTCGCTCTCGGCACGTATTCGCAGTTTGAAATTACGACTTTTTATTTCGAAAATATGCCAATTAGTGACTGCGGCGATAAGTCACATTTTGCCCAAACCCCCTCTGCAGTATTCAAAATATCCCAAACATCCAAAATTCGACGCTTGAGACATTTTTAGGAACCAAATTCTGGCTCTGTGCACGAATTCGCAGTTTGAAATTACGACATTTTATACCGAAAATATGCCAATTACTGCGAGCAGCGATGGGTCACATTTTGCACAAACCCCCCTGCAGTTTTCAAAATATCCCAAACATCCCAAATTCGACTCATGAGCCATATTTTGGAGCCAAATTCTGACTCTCTGCACGTATTCGCAGTTTGGAAATACGACTTTTTATACAGAAAATATGCCAATTACTATAGTCATCGATGGATCACATTTTGCCCAAACACTCACTGCAGTTTTCAAAATATCCCAAACTTCCTAATTTCGACGCTTGAGCCATATTTTGGAGACAAATTCTGGCTTTCTACACGTATTCGCCGTTTAAAATTACGACTTTTTATACCGTAAATATGCCAATTACTGCGAGCAACGATGGGTCAAATTTTGCCTTTAACCCTCCCCAGCAGTTTTCGAAATATCCAAAACATCCCAAATTCGACGCTTGAGCCATATGTAGGAGCCAAATTCTGGCTCTCTGCACGCATTCGCAATTCGAAATTACGACTTTTTATGCCGAAAATATGCCAATTACTGAAAGTGGCGATGGGTCACATTTTACCCAAACCCTCCCCCCCCTGCAGTTTTCAAAATATCCCAAACATCCCAAATTCGACTCTTGAGCAATATTTTAGAGCCTAATTATGTCTCTTTGCACGTATTTGCAGTTTGAAATTACTAATTCTATACCGAATATATGCCAATTACTGGGAGCGGCGATGGGTCACATTTTGCCCAACCCCCTAACCCCCCTTCTGCAGTTTTCAAAATATCACAAACATCCCAAATTCGACGCTTGAGACATTTTTAGGAACCATATTCTGGCTCTCATCACGTATTCGCCGTTTGAAATTACCACTTTTTATACCGAAAATATGCAAATTACTGAGAGCAGCGATGGGTCACATTTTGCACAAACCCCCCTGCAGTTTTCAAAATATCCCAAACATCCCAAATTCGACCCATGAGCCATATTTTAGAGCCAAATTCTGACTCTTTTGAAGTATTCGCAATTTGAAATTACCACTTTTTATTCCGAAAATAGGCCAATTACTGAGAGCGGCGATGAGTCGCAATTTGCCTGAACCCACCCTGCAGTTTCAAAATGTCCCAAACACTCTAAATTCGACGCTTGAGCTATATTTTGGAGCCAAATTCTGGCTCTGTGAACGTATTCGCAGTTTGAAATTACAAACTTTTTATACCGAAAATATGCTAATTACTGAGAGCAGCGATGGGTCTCATTTTGCCCAAACCCACCTTGCAGTTTTCAAAATATCCGAAACATCCCAAATTCGACGCTTGAGATATATTTTGGAGCCAAATTCTGGCTCTTTACACGTATTCGCCGTGTGAATTTACGAATTTTATACCGAAAATATGCAAATTTCTGAGAGCAGCGATGGGTCACATTTTGCCCTCCCCCCCCCCCTGCAGTTTTCATAGTATCCCAAACATCCCAAATTCGACACTTGTGCCATATTTTGGAGGCAAATTCTGGCTCTCTGTACATATTTGCAGTTTGAAATTACTAATGATAGGAATTACGTTCCTATCATGTCCTCCCTCTCCCTTCTTCTTTCTAGTATCGTAAGGCACAGTTCCCTCAGGCGCTCCTCATACCCCATCCCTCGTAGCTCTGGGACGAGTCTCGTTGCAAACCTCTGAACCTTTTCCAGTTCCATTATATGCTTCTTCAGATGGGGACTCCATTATGAGGCGGCATACTCTAAGACTGGCCTCACGTAGGCAGTGTAAAGCGCCCTAAATACCTCCTTACTTAGGTTTCTGAATGATGTTCTAACTTTTGCTAGTGTAGAGTACGCTGCTGTCGTTATCCTATTTATATGTGCCTCAGGAGATAGATTAGGTGTTACGTCCACCCCCAGGTCTCTTTCGCGCATCGTCAGAGGTAGGCTGTTCCCCTTCATTGTGTACTGTCCCTTTGGTCTCCTATCTCCTAGTCCCATTTCCATAACTTTACATTTGCTCGTGTTGAATTCCAGTAGCCATTTCTCTGACCATCTCTGCAAACTGTTCAGGTCCTCTTGGAGGATCCTGGAATCCTTATCTGTCACAACTCCTCTCGTCAACTTTGCGTCATCCGCAAACATCGACATGTAGGACTCTACGCCTCTACGCCTGTAAACATGTCGTTAACATATACAAGAAATAGAATTGGTCCCAGCACCGATTCTTGTGGTACTCCACTTGTTACTGTTCGCCAGTCCGACTTCTCGCCCCTTAACATAAGTCTTTGGCTCCTTCCTGTTAGGTATTTCCTTATCCATGCCAGGACCTTTCCCCCTACCCCCGCCTGCCTCTCTAGCTTCCCCCCCCCCCCTCAATATGCTGTTGAATATCAATCTCCAGTGTTCACTAACCGTTAATTCATACAATATTAAACAAATGAAGTCATTAACAAATCTTTAAACATTTTCAGCACCTACATTCTTTCTAACATGAATCACAGTAACTCATATACTCAACTCAGTCACAAACACTTTTCTTATTCCTTCCTAAACACCTCACAATATATAACCTATCTCAAAAAATTAAGTTTAAATACCTAACTGCCAACCCGCCATTCACCCCCCCCCCCCCACCAACGCAGGAACTGCATGTCCCACGGTAGCTCCTCTGGACCCCACCTACCAACAACCTCCCTCCAACGGTGGCCGCCATATCCCTACCCCTATTCCACCCCCAGTGTCACCCCCCCCCTCTCCAACCCGTCAAACAGAGAAAATGGCGGCGATAACGCTATATTTACCCAGCCAAACCGTTCGCCTCATTTGGACATACAACACTAAATATTAATTATTACACCCGTTTAGGGTGTAATAATTACACCCATTCACATGTCAGACATTCAGACATTCACATGTCAGTCAGTTAGCCTAAATTCTCCTATATTCATTCATTCATGACACTGCTTCACTGGACTGCAACCTCATCGAATAACGCTGCCATTTATTTCTAACTGTCAACACAAACACAATTTCACATGTCAATCATTGCAATTGTGTATAAATAGACACTAACTAACCATGCTTGCTCCGAAAGAGCCACAATTTGGCTCCAAAATATGGCTCAAGTTTCGAATTTGGGATGTTTGTAATATTTTAAAATCTGCGGGGGGGAGGGGGGGGGGGGCAAAATGTGACCCATCGCCGCTCCCAGTAATTGGTATATATTCCGTATAGAATTTGTAATTTCAAACTGCGAATACGTGCAAAGAGCAAAAATTAGGCTGCAAAATATTGCTCAAGGGTCGAATTTGGGATGTTTGGGATATTTTGAAAACTGAAGGGGTGGTTAGGGCAAAATGTGACCCATCGCCGCTTTCAGTAATTGGCATATTTTCGGTATAAAAAGTAGTAATTTTGAACTGCGAATACGTGCAGAGAGCCATAATTTGGCTCCAAAATGTGACTCAAGCGTCGAATTTGGGAAATTTGGAACATTTTGGAAACTGCCGGGGAGGGCTTGGGCAAAAATGACCCATCGCTGCTCTCAGTAATTGACATATTTTCGGTATAAAAAGTCGTAATTTCAAACGGCGAATACGTGCAGAAAGCCTGAATTTGGCTCCAAAATAAGGCTCAAGCGTCGAATTTAGGATGTTTGGGATATTTTGAAAACAGCTGGGATGGTTTGGGCAAAATGTGATCGTTAGTTCGGTTTTTATTGCATATATCGACTTTTCAGCCGGAATAGAGCGGTTTTACGTGTACATCTTCCATCGGTAATATAAACGGAAAATCAGGAACATTTTAGTTAATTCTAATGAAAACACATTCATTTTTATCATTTGTATTGGAAACAACATTGTCATATGTCTTTTCTAGGATCTAAGTAATACGAAACCTCGCTTTATGATTCGAAGTTAAAATCCTTAAATTTGGTTTAATAGTGACTTTTTTCACGTTTTTCATGTAGTTTGATATTACGTAAATATATTCATTTTTACCAATATTTCGATACTATTTCATATAGTATCACGATATGTGATTTGGCTTTCAAACCTCAGAATATCGCATATTATTGCATTTTAAGCAAGTTTTCTTGCATTTTGTTTCGTATTAAAAATCATCGAATTTAGTAATATTTTGACGTTCATCATCTCCCTTTTCCTTTATGTGATATCAACAAAATATCATCGAATTAGGCAATATTTTGCTGTTTTTCCACGTTTTTGTAAATTTTCAGTTTATTGTTATTAATTCATTAATTATACGATGAAAATGATGCACACATATAATTGATTAGAAATTAACCTTAAATACTTCATTTTCAATCAACTATTTGTTTCTCGTTAAAATATTGAGTAAGATATTGAAAAGTGGAGAATTTCTGTTTTTGTTGCATATATCGACGTTTCAGCCGGATTAGAGCGATTTAACGAGTACATCTTCTGTAGGTAATATAAACGGAAAATAAGGAATATTTTAGTTAATTCTAATGAAAAAACATTGATTTTTATCATTTGTTTTTGAAACAACATTGTCATATGTCTTTTCTTGGACCTAAATAATACGAAACATAGCTTTATGATTCGAAGTTAAAATCCACAAATTTGCAATAATAGTGACTATTTTCAAGTTTTTCATGTAGTTTGATATTACGTAAATATATTCATTTTTACCAATATTTCGATACTATTTCATGTAGTATAAATATATGTGATTTGGCCTTCATATCTCAGATATTCGCATAATATTGCATTTTAAGCAAGTTTTCTTGCATTTTGTTTCGTACTAAACATCATCGAATTTAGCAATATTTTGACGTTTATCATCCCCTTTTCCTTTATGTTATTTAAACAAAATATCATCGAATTAGGCAATATTTTGCCTTTTTTCAACGTTTTTGTGAATTTTCAGTTTATTATTAATTCATTAAATATACGATAAAAATCAGGCAAACACGTAATTGATTAGAAATTAACCTTAAATACCTCATTTTCAATCAACTATTTGTTTCTCGTTAAAATAATGAGTAAGATATTGAAAAGGGGAGAAGTTCGGTTTTTATTGCATATATCGACGTTTCAGCGAGGCAGAATATGACTCCAAAATATGGCTCAAGCGTCAAATTTGGGAAGTTTGGAATATTTTGAAAACTGCAGGGGGGGGGGGGTTTGGGCAATATGTGATCCATCGCCGCTTTCAGTAATTGGCATTTTTCGGTACAAAAAGTGGTAATTTCAAACTGCGAATATGTGCAGAGAGCCAGAATCTGGCTCCAAAATATGGTTTAATCGTCGATTTTAGGTTATTTGGGATATGTTAAAAACTGCAGGGGAAAGTTTGGGCAAAATGTGATCCATCGCCGCTTTTAGTAATTGGCATATTTTCTGTATAAAAAGTCGTAATTTCAATCTGCGAATACGTGCAGAGAGCCAGAATTTTCTCTCCAAAATATGGCTCAAGGCTCGAATTTGAGATGTTTGGGATATTTTGAAAACTGTAGAGGGGTTTGTGCAAAATGTGACCAATCGCCGCTTTCAGTAATTGGACTACTTTCAGTAAAAAAAATCATAATTTCAAACTGCGAATACGTGCAGAGAGCCAGAATTTGACTCTAATATATGGCTCAATCGTTTAATTTGGGATGTTTGGGATATTTTGAAAACTGCAAGGGGGTTTGGGCAAAATTTGATCGGTCGCTGCTCTCAGTAAATGTCCTATTTTCGGCATTAAAAGTCGTACTTTCAATTTGCGAATACGTGCAGAGAGCCAGAATTTGGCTCCAAAATGTGACTCAAACGTCGAATTTGGAGTGTTTGGGATATTTTGAAAACTGCAGGGTGGGTTTGGGCAAAATGTGACCATCACCGCTCTCAGTAATTGGCATATTTTCGGTAAAAAAAAATCGTAATTTCAAACAGTGAATACGTGCAGAGAGCCAGAATTTGGCTCCAAAATATGACTCAAGGGTCGAATTTGAGATATTTGGGATATTTTGAAAACTCCAGAGGGGTTTGGGCAAAATGTGATCCATTGCCGCTTTCAGTAATTGGCATATTTTCTATATAAAAAGTCGTAATTTCAATCTGCGAATACGTGCAAAGAGCCAGAATTTGGCTCCAAAATATAACTCAAGGCTCGTATTTGGAATAATTGAGATATTTTGAAAACTGCCGGGGAGGCTTTGGACAAAAATTGACCCATCGCTGCTCTCAGTAATTGACAAGTTTTCGGTATAAAATTCGTAATTTCAAACTGCGAATATGTACAGAGAGCCAGAATTTGGCTCCAAAATATGGCTCAAGCGTCGAATTTGGGATGTTTGGGATACTATGAAAACTGCAGGGAGGGGGGGAGGGGGGGGGAGGGCAAAATGTGACCCAACGCTGCTCTCAGAAATTTGCATATTCTCATTATAAAAAGTCGTAATTTCAAACGGCGAATACGCCATTTTGAAATAATTTTTTATCTATAAAGCCATTTTGTTAATTCTTTATTAATCTACTAGATTGGGAGGGGGGGGGGGGGCAGCCGGCATTGTTTGGGTGGGGGAGGACCCAGCACCCCCCTCCTCTTTTGTACACTAGCTTTATCACTGTAACCATCTACACTACATATCCATGATCACTATGTAGCCTCAATACAAAGCGACTATTATCACATAAGCCATCTTCACTACACACGACCATCAACACTGTGACCATCGTTACTTCACACAACCTTCAATCAACACTGTAGCCATCAACACTATACCCGACCATCTTCATCATTGTAACTATCTTCACTAAATATTTAACGCACTCACTTCACTCGCTAATACAACTCACCATCACACACCACTATAACAAAGCACTACACACCACTATAACAAAGCACTACACACCACTATAACAAAGCACTACACACCACTAAAACAAAGCACTATACATCACAGTAACAAAGCACTACACACCACTATAACAAAGCACTACACACTACTATAACAAAGCACTACACACCACTATAACAAAGCACTACACACCACTATAACAAAGCAATAAACACCACTATAACAAAGCACTACACATCACTATAACAAAGCATTACACACCACTATAACAATGCAATAAACACCAAAATACCAAAGCACTACACACCACTATAACAAAGCAATAAACACCACTATAACAAAATACTACACATCACTATAACAAAGTACTACACGTCACTATAACAAAGCAATAAACACCACTATAACAAAGCACTACACATCACTATAACAAAGCAATAAACACCACTATAACAAAGCACTACACATCACTATAACAAAACCCTAAACACCACTATAACAAAGCACTACACACCACTATAACAAAGCACTACACATCACTATAACAAAGCAATAAACACCAAAATAACAAAGCACTACACACCACTATAACAAAACCCTAAACACCACTATAACAAAGCACTACACACCACTATAACAAAGCACTACACATCACTATAACGAAGCAATAAACACCACTATAACAAAGCACTACACACCACTATAACAAAGCCCTAAACACCATTATAACAAAGCACTACACACCACTATAACAAAACCCTAAACACCGCTATAACAAAACCCTAAACACCACTATAACAAAGCACTACACACCACTATAACAAAACCCTAAACACCACTATAACAAAGCACTACACACCACTATAACAAAGCACTGCGCACCACTATAACAAAGCACTACACACCACTATAACAAAGCACTGCGCACCACTATAACAAAGCACTACACACCACTATAACAAAGTACTACACACCACTATAACAAAGCACTACACACCACTATAACAAAGCAATAAACACCAAAATAACAAAGCACTACACACCACTATAACAAAGCAATAAACACCACTATAACAAAACCCTAAACACCACTATAACAAAGTACTACACACCACTATAACAAAGTACTACACACCACTATAACAAAGCAATAAACACCAAAATAACAAAGCACTACACACCACTATAACAAAGCAATAAACACCAAAATAACAAAGCACTACACACCACTATAACAAAGCAATAAACACCACTATAACAAAGCACTGCGCACCACTATAACAAAGCACTACACACCACTATAACAAAGCAATAAACACCAAAATAACAAAGCACTACACACCACTATAACAAAGCAATAAACACCACTATAACAAAACCCTAAACACCACTATAACAAAGTACTACACACCACTATAACAAAGTACTACACACCACTATAACAAAGCACTGCACACCACTATAACAAAGTACTACACACCACTATAACAAAGCACTGCGCACCACTATAACAAAGCACTGCACACCACTATAACAAAGCACTACACATCACTGTAACAAAGCACTACACACCACTATAAAAATGCAATTAACACCAAAATAACAAAACACTACACACCACTATAACAAAACCCTAAACACCACTATAACAAAGCACTACACACCACTATAACAAAGCACTGCGCACCACTATAACAAAGCACTACACACCACTATAACAAAGCACTACACACCACTATAACAAAGCACTACACACCACTATAACAAAGCACTACACACCACTATATCAAAGCACTACACACCACTATAACAAAGCACTACACACCACTATAACAAAGCACTACACACCACTATAACAAAGCACTACACACCACTATAACAAAGCACTACACACCACTATATCAAAGCACTACACACCACTATAACAAAGCACTACACACCACTATAACAAAGCAATAAACACCAAAATAACAAAGCACTACACACCACTATAACAAAGCAATAAACACCACTATAACAAAGTACTACACACCACTATAACAAAACCCTAAACACCACTATAACAAAGCACTACACACAACTATAACAAAGCACTGCGCACCACTATAACAAAGCACTACACACCACTATAACTAAGCAATAAACACCACTATAACAAAGCACTACACACCACTATAACTAAGCAATAAACACCACTATAACAAAGCACTACACACCACTATAACAAAGCACTGCGCACCACTATAACAAAGCACTACACACCACTATAACAAAGTACTACACACCACTATAACAAAGCACTACACACCACTATAACAAAGCACTACACACCACTATAACAAAGCACTACACACCACTATAACAAAGCACTACACACCACTATAACTAAGCAATAAACACCACTATAACAAAGCACTACACACCACTATAACAAAGCACTGCGCACCACTATAACAAAGCACTACACACCACTATAACAAAGTACTACACACCACTATAACAAAACCCTAAACACCACTATAACAAAGCACTGCGCACCACTATAACAAAGCACTACACACCACTATAACAAAGCACTACACACCACTATAACAAAGTACTACACATCTCAAAACAAGTGAAAATACCTGAGAGTAGACATTATCCAAACACTAAACACCACAAGCTCATGTGAAAAGGGCATCATTAGCACCATATGGGAAGTTACCGAACAAAAGAACGTCATTCAAGAATCTAAACAATCAGGCTCTCAAATCCACACATATCACATATGTAAGACAGTTACCTGAGTATGCAGCGACAGCAGGGAACCCACACCTTGTGAAACATAAATAGAAACCTTGAAAAAAAGTTCAGAAGTTTGCCACATGATTAGTACCAGAATTGACAGACGTCAGCTTTGAGATCAGGTTGAGAGAACAATCTTAGAGGAGAGAAGAGAGAGAGAGAGAGAGGGGATATATTAACTACGTACAAGCTCTTGAAGAGAATAGATAAAGTTATCAAAGGAATCTTATTTTAATGTAAAAGACGTAAGATGTGAGTACATCACTACAACACGGCACCGCACTTACTAGACGAGTCGACTATTAGCATGACTATAATTCTTGCATCTGGTATATTATTACCAGATGTGTTCTTCAGGTTCTTGATAGTGTGAAGCGACCAACTATGGAGAAGGAAAAGGTCTCCGGCGACGATGGCCGCCACCAGAAGAAAACCAAGTCTGTCCGCTTCGCAGAAAATATCATCAGTCAGGTGCACGTACTCGAGGACTGGGCCTACGAGAGTTGGGTGTTTAGGAAAGAGGGAAAGAACTGGATTGCCGAAGGCTCATTCCGCCGCCGCTTTGGCAGAAGGTGCCGCGCGACCGAAGACTTGCTGAAGGCCGACAAGGTCTTTGACCTCCTGCACAGAGAGAAAATATTTGCTCAGAGATTTAAGGAGTCTTCACTCACACAGTGATTTGTTAATTTATTATCTGTGTTTAACTTTTTAAAATAAAAATATTGCTGTTAGTTGATTTTTATTTGGATAAGAAACGTGTGTGTGTGTGTGTGTGTACTCACCTAGTTGTGTGTCCATGTGTTTATATCCATTTCTTTCTCTCTCCAGAGGTGGGGGGGGGGGGGGGGGGTAGTAAAGGGGGTCTAGGGCTTGAGGTACGCATTAATGATGCCACATAAACTGACACTTGGATGGGTGACACTGGATTGGCTGACATTTGGGACCCTGACTCAGATAGGGTTGTTGTGGTAAGGGACGCGGTGGTGATGATATTATTAACACATTACAGGACATTACAGGCAAAATATGACAATTTAACTGTTTTCATATTTCGCAGATATCAGTGAAAATGTTTTACATTATATAATTCAAATTTAACTGGATATTGCAAGATTCAATTTTGGGGGTCACTTGGCACTATGTAAAGTGGCACTCAATTAATTTATGGCCGCCACTGTTCGCGAAGGGGCACGTACCCAACATGAATTACTGTTAAAAATTTGGTGAGACTATCCCCAAGAATCTGAAGAAAGACAAACTCACAGAAACAGAGGCAGAAAGACAGAAAGAGAGAGGCAGAGACAGAATCATAGAAACAGAAGAATTATGTTGATATACACGGGATGTCGTATATGTTCTCATTTATAACCGTTATTTATATATTGATCAGAAATTTGTTTATTGCTGAATAATGCCGGATTAAAATATGTGTGTGTGTGTGTGTGTGTGTGTGTGTGTGTGTGTGTGTGTGTGTGTGTGTGTGTGTGTGTGTGTGTGTGTGTGTGTGTGTGTGTGTAGAAAGGGGGAGGGGGTTACTTGGCGTTGCTCTGGTGACGGACGTCACAGCTTCTCTGTTCACTATCTTCATCCTTGTAACCATCTTCCCTGTACACTATCTTCGTCACTGTAACCCTGTTAACTACAGACCATCTTTCAATCTGTAATAAATACATATCTTTCACACTGAAACTACCCTCACAACAAGCCACCTTCTACACTGTAACCATCTAAACTAAACAGGGCCATCCTCATCCATTCACACTATCTTCCTCACTACAACCATTTTATCAGCGCAGGCACCGTTAATTACCCAATCTACAATCACCATCATCACCACCTTCCATCTTCTTTACCACCTTCCTTCTCTTTTACTATATTGACTATCCTTCGTCCCCTTCCCTACCCTTCATCATCTTCTCTGCCCTTCCCTACCCTTCACTACCTTCCCTATCATTTACCACCCCAATCATTCACCACCTTCCCTACCCTTCATCACACTCCACTCTTCACCACTTTCCCTATTTCCCTATAAAGGGAAAGTGGTAAATACCGAAGACAGTATTTACCTGTATCTATTTTCAGTAAATACTGAATTATTAGTCTGATATGTAGCGAGGATGGAGGCTGATATGTAGCGAGGATGGAGGCTGATATGTAGCGAGGATGGAGGCTGATATGTAGCGAGGATGGAGGCTGATATGTAGCGAGGATGGAGGCTGATATGTAGCGAGGATGGAGGCTGATATGTAGCGAGGATGGAGGCTGATATGTAGCGAGGATGGAGGCTGATATGTAGCGAGGATGGAGGCTGATATGTAGCGAGGATGGAGGCTGATATGTAGCGAGGATGGAGGCTGATATGTAGCGAGGATGGAGGCTGATATGTAGCGAGGATGGAAGCTGATATGTAGCGAGGATGGAGGCTGATATGTAGCGAGGATGGAGGCTGATATGTAGCGAGGATGGAGGCTGATATGTAGCGAGGATGGAGGCTGATATGTAGCGAGGATGGAGGCTGATATGTAGCGAGGATGGAGGCTGATATGTAGCGAGGATGGAAGCTGATATGTAGCGAGGATGGAGGCTGATATGTAGCGAGGATGGAGGCTGATATGTAGCGAGGATGGAGGCTGATATGTAGCGAGGATGGAGGCTGATATGTAGCGAGGATGGAGGCTGATATGTAGCGAGGATGGAGGCTGATATGTAGCGAGGATGGAGGCTGATATGTAGCGAGGATGGAGGCTGATATGTAGCGAGGATGGAGGCTGATATGTAGCAAGGATGGAGTCTGATGTGTCGTGAGGATGAAGTCTGATGTGTCATGAGGATGGATAACAGATGCGGAAGATCTGTTTATGATAATATATTCAGGATGGAGTCTGATGTGTAGCGAGGATGGAGTCTGATGTGTCGTGAGGATGAAGTCTGATGTGTAGCAAGGATGGAGTCTTATGTGTCGTGAGGATGGAGTCTGATGTGTAGTGAGGATGGATAACAGATACGGAAGTTCTATTTATGCTAATCTATTCAGTAAAGTAGGAACAGTTGTAAGTGGTTAATGGAATTCAACCTCCACTAGTGCAAGGTAACAGGGATCTATAGAGAAAGCATTAGACCAGAAAGCTTGTACATACTGAAGGATAGAGCTTACAGTATCTTACACGACTACAGTGAAAATATTTGACAGAGTTTTACAGATTACTAAAATTCTAACGTTCACCAAACCATCAGATGTGCAGTTTCTCGCATTACTCAGACAATTAAACTTCCTAATTAAACAAATATACATTTCCAGAAAAAAAAAACAAAAAAATCTGAAATATATTAAAGGATCATTTGTTAATATCTGACGATTGGTATCTTCGCAACGATTACTGACTATTAATTACTTTCCTGGTATTCTTTTTTTTCCTGCTGCAGTTCGCAGATCATCTCAACCAAACAATATTTGTGTACTGACCGCGACCTCAATGGACTTGATTTCATCAACTTTGAATCATTAATTATTGCATCAATGAGGCCTCAGTCGAGCAACGAAACCTTTGACAAATAATCTAGATTATAGCTACTAACGGAGCTCGCCCTCATTAACAAATTGCATTCTCGTAGAAACTGTCGTTACTCATACAATTTCTTAGATTAGGTTAGGTTAAGTTAGGTTATGTTACGTTACGTATGGTTAGGATGGTTTAGGTTAGGTTAGGTAAGGTAAGGTAAGGTAAGGTAAGGTAAGGTAAGGTAAGGTAAGGTAAGGTAAGGTAAGGTTAGGCAAGGTAAGGTTAGGCTACGTTAGGTTAGGCTTCTTTCCTACGTCCTGTGGGATGTTGAAATAGGAGAGCATTAAAGGAATATGAACCGCCATGTGGCCGCCGCTGAGGAGATCAAGCGATGAAGAAACTATCCTTCCCTCGTCTAACTGAACTGCTTCTCAACGTCAACTAGACAAGGGGAAAGAGTTCTAAAAGGTATAATCGTGAGGAACGTGATTCTTATCATCACAAGGCCATATTCTCTAGAAGCAAAAAGGCCACCAATTTGCCCCCTTTGAAAACTGCAGGGGGTGGGGGGTAATATTTGGCCCATCGCTGCTCTCAATAATTGGCATATTTTCGGTATAAAATTCGTAATTTCATACAGTGAATACGTGCAGAGAGACAGAATTTGGCTCAAAAATATGGCTCAAGGGTCGAATTTGAGATTTTTGGGATATTTTGAAAACTCCAGAGAGGTTTGGGCAAAATGTGATCCATTGCTGCTTTCAGTAATTGGCATATTTTCTGTATAAAAAGTCGTAATTTCAATCTGCTAATACGTGCAAAGAGCCAGAATTTGGCTCCAAAATATGGCTCAAGGCTCAAATTTGGGATAATTGGGATATTTTGAAAACTGCTGGGGAGGCTTAGGGCAAAACTTGACCCATCGCTGCTCTCAGTAATTGACATGTTTTCGGTATAAAACTCGTAATTTCAAACTGCAAATATGTACAGAGAGCCAGAATTTGGCTCCAAAATATGGCTCAAGCGTCGAATTTGGGATGTTTGGGATACTATGAAAACTGCAGGGGGACTGGGGGGAGGGCAAAATGTGACCCATCGCTGCTCTCAGAAATTTGCATATTTTCGGTATAAAATTCGTAATTTCAAACGGCGAAAAAGTTTAAAGAGCCAGAATTTGGCTCCAAAATATGGCTCAAGCGTCGAATTTGGGATGTTTGGGATATTTTAAAAACTGCAGGGGGGTTTGGGCAATATGTGACCCATCGCTGCTCTCAGTAATTGACATATTTTCGGTATAAAAATTCGTAATTTCAAACTTCGAATACGTGCAGAGTGCCAGAATTTGGTTCCAAAACAGGGCTCAAGCGTCGAATTTTGGATGTTTAGGATATTTTGAATACTGCAGGGGGGGGTTTTGGGCAAAATGTGACTTATCGCCGCTGTCATTAATTGGCATATTTTCGGAATAAAAAGTCGTAATTTCAAACTGCGAATACGTGCAGAAAGCCAGAATTTAGTTCCAAAACATGGCTCAAGCGTCGAATATGGGATGTTTTTGAAACTATGAAAACTGCAAGGGGGAGGGGCAAAATGTGACCCATCGCTGCTCCCAATAATTTGCATATTTCCGGTATAAAATTCGTAATTTCATACAGTGAATACGTGTAGAGAAACATAATTTGGCTCCAAAATATGGCTCAAGGGTCGAATTTGAGATGTTTGGGATATTTTGAAAACTGCAGGGGGGTTTGGGCAAAATGTGACCCATCGCTGCTCTCAGTAATTGGCATATTTTCGGTATAAAAAGTCGTAACTTCAATCTGCGAATACATGCAGAGAGCCAGAACATTTGATGGGTCAGAACAGGCGATGGGTCACATTTTGCCCCCCCCCCCCCTCCTGCAGTTTTCAAAATATCACAAACATCCCAAATTCGACACTTGTGCCATATTTTGGAGCCAAATTCTGGCTCTTTTGAAGTATTCGCAGTTTGAAATTACTACTTTATATACCGAAAATATGCCAATTACTGAGAGCGACGATGAGTCACAATTTGCCTGAACCCACCCTGCAGTTTCAAAATATCCCAAACACACTAAATTCGACGCTTGAACTATATTTTGGAGCCAAATTCTGGCTCTGTGAACGTATTCGCAGTTTGAAATTACGAACTTTATACCGAAAATATGCCAATTACTGAGAGTAGCGATGGTCTCATTTTGCCCAAACCCACTCTGCAGTTTTGAAAATATCCGAAACATCCCAAATTCGACGCTTGAGCTATATTTTGGAGCCAAATTCTGGTTTTCATAGTATCAAAAACATCCCAAATTCGACGCTTGAGCCATATTTTGGAGCCAAATTCTGGTTCTCTGCACACACTCCCAGTTTGAAATTACGAATTTAATACCGAATATATACCAATTACTGGGAGCGGTGATGGGTCACATTTTGCCCAAACCCCCCCTGCAGTTTTCAAAATATCCCAAACATCTCAAATTCGACCCTTGAGCCATATTTTGGAGCCAAATTCTGGCTCTCTGCACGTATTCGCAGATTGAAATTACGACTTTTTATACAGAAAATATGCCAATTACTGAAAGCGGCTATTGATCACATTTTGCCCAAACCCCTCTGGAGTGTTCAAAATATCCCAAACATCTCAAATTCGACCCTTGAGCCATATTTTGGAGCCAAATTCTGTCTCTCTGCACGTATTCACTGTATGAAATTACGAATTTTATACCGGAAATATGCAAATTATTGGGAGCAGCGATGGGTCACATTTTGCCCCCCCCCCATGCAGTTTTCATAGTTTCAAAATTATTCAATATTCGATGCTTGAACCATGTTTTGGAGCCAAATTCTGGCTCTCTGCTCGTATTCGCATTTTGAAATTACGACTTTTTATACCGAAAATATGCCAATAACTGAGAGTGGCGATGGGTTACATTTTGCCCAAACCCCCCTTACAGTTTCCAAAATATCCCAAACATCCCAAACTCGACCATTGAGCCATATTTTGGAACCAAATTTTCGCTCTCGGCATGTATTCGCAGTTTGAAAGTACGACTTTTTTTTCCGAAAATATGCCAATTACTGAGAGCAGCGATGGATCACATTTTACCCAAACCCCTCTGGAGTTTTCAAAATATCCCAAACATCTCAAATTCGACCCTTGAGCGACATTTTGGTGCCAAATTCTGTATCTCTACACGTATTCACTGTTTGAAATTACGATTTTTTTTACCGAAAATATGCCAATTACTGAGAGCGGTGATGGTCACATTTTGCCAAAACCCACCCTGCAGTTTTCAAAATATCCCAAACATCCCAAATTCGACTCTTGATCCATATTTTGGACCCAAATTCAGGCTCTCTGTACGTATTCGCAGTTTGAAATTACGACTTTTTATACCGAAAACATGTCAATTACTGCGAGTAGCGATGGGTCAATTTTTGCCCAAACCCTCCCAGGCAGTTTTCAAAATATCCCAAACACCCCAAATTCGAGCCTTGAGCCATATTTTGCAGCCAAATTCTGGCTCTCTGCACGTATTTGCAGATTGAAATTACGACTTTTTATACAGAAAATATCCCAATTACTGAAAGCGGCGATGGATCACATTTTACCCAAACCCTCCCAGGCAGTTTTCAAAATATCCCAAACATCTCAAATTCGACCCTTGAGCCATATTTTGGAGCCAAATTCTGTTTCTCTGCACGTATTTACTGTATGAAATTACGAATTTTATACCGGAAATATGCAAATTATTGGGAGTAGCGATGGGTCACATTTTGCCCCCCCCCCTTTGTTGGAAATTTCCAACACTAATACAACACTGTTGTATTATTATTAATTATTACTAAAATCTACTAATTGCTGTAGTAACTAAAATTAACCAACCATAGAGTTCACATGAACAAATAATTGTATCTGTACAATAACGCTAGAATTCTTTCGTCACCAGACACCAGTAATGCGTCAGATTCCACCATAATAAACACATCTATATCCAGTGTGTCAGAGAATTGAGTTTGATTCTCTAAAAACAACAGTGTTCTGTGTGATAATTATTTACTGATAACCTGACTCCCAAATAAAGCCATATTTCCATGAGCGTTCCTAGTTACAACTGTTATCTGGTAATAAATTTAACGTCACGCGTGAATGCCAGGGAGAGAATTAAATTCATCTCCATTGCTCGTTTACCATCGTAAAACGAGCAAATAATAATATTTAACTCCCCTGAATTATAAACCCGTCATTATCCAAGCATTTTAGCCGCAACTGCGAGAAATAATATTATTCGTAGTAAATAATTTGTGAAGCAAATGCGGGACGCGGAGCGGGGCAGAGGAGACGCCATATTACCGAGAGAGCGTGTGGAGGCGTCAACGAGAGAGGAAAGTCGCCACTGTGCGGTGTGAAGATTAGTTGCGGAATTGAGCAACTTGTTTGGTGTCAGTGTCACAGGATATATCGTGGTGAATCGTCAACGAGAATTAACTTGACATTCAACCCGGAACTTGTCAATTTGTTCTGTGTAATCCATCGTGACCGGCCAGAGAGGCGCGTCGACATCTAGGCCAGGCTAAACGCCACGTGTTCGCCGTTACGACGCTAGAGCCTAGGAGGCGAGCTTCGGCAAGCTTCAACTTACACAGTGCCCTATTAGCTAAGTACACTTATTCCCTTTTGATGCATCATTAGAGATAGTTTACAGCAGGGTAGCTTGTCGTCACGCCGAGCGACCAAAATAAAACACATGTTCGTATCAATTTCTATTCTCCATTTCTGATTTTCTTGAATATAGATATTTGGCAGCCTAATATGCTGCTACGTAATATATCTTGATTTACAGCTTGCGTGTGAAGAATTCCCCGAGCTGTCATTTTCCCGTGTTAATCATCTCCCAGTGTTCCATGATGAGTTCAGGAGATTCCGAGGATGATTCATGATTGATGTCTTGGAAAACGTCTTCAAGCTAAGACCCTTTTCCGTATTCCATTAATTAAATTATCTGTAGTGTATTATTACTATTGATCACTGTTCAATGGATTAACACGTGTTTATTATAATCATTAATTTCTGATGTTCATAATCTATGTTCTTATTGGTGACTATTTTATGGATTCTATAATTGGGCATAGGATTAGATTATTGCATAATGAACTGGTGTACGAACCACACTAGTTCCTAGACATATATGAAGTTCTAGTAATACCCCCCTAATGTAGGTGTTTGAGGCTTTGATTCAATTAAATTATATACAGCCCATTAATTATACAAGTGATTATATTCTCTAGTATTTATCCATAGTTACTGGTTCCTCTAGGAATTTTCTAATGATCACATTTTATTAGTTTCCCTCTTTACTATAAAAGCGGGTGGTCCTTCGTAATTGATTTCATTACAATAATAATTAAATAAATAGAGTCAAGCCCCAAATGTCCCACAATAATGATGCACACCTTTGTTGCATCTACTGCACAACCTTAGAGGTACTACACCTTTACTGGGATCATGAGAACCCATGCACTTGGTGCATCTGTGTAATTCTTGTAGCCGTTTAATCCTGGTATTAAAGTTCGGATAAACATTGCATTTGTAGGTGACATGTTCTTGATCACAGAACAGACACTTTCTCTCTCTCTGGCTGAGTTTGTCTTCTTAGTAGACACGTCAGTTGTAACGTCAGAGAAGATTTTTATTTATACAGAATAAATACCCACACTACCACTCCATTTCACAGTGGATGGAGCAGTCTTAGGTTTGAATTTATTGGACTTATTCAAAGTCGATTTGGGTTTGACTGTGTTGTCAAGGTTTCGTTGTTTAGACTCAGGTTTATCTTGTCATGAGTTTTCAACTTGTTAACCGTTATTCTCAGTCCCTCGAATATTAGCTCGAGAGTGAGAAACTCGGTTTTATAGTGTGAGCAGATTTCTGCTAAGATATTTCGAGGTAATTTCCTCTGTAAAAGTAACTTAATTGACCATTCTGAGGCTGGTACATCAACTTTAGTACCTAAGGCCTTCATTAGAGACTCTACTTCTAGCCTGAAGCTTTGAAGTGAGTCTGGTCGGTTACTTGGTGCATTCAGACCAAGTAACTGGTAATACAGGTTAGCTATACTCAACTTGTTGCAATAGTTCAACTTTAGTAGTTTTATAGCTTCCTCATAATTACTCTCAGTGAGAGCTAGGTTATTTATGACCTTTTTAGCCTCCCCTTTGAGAAGACTAATCAGGTAAGAGAATTTAGAAACTCTGTCAAGAGAAGATTTTTTATGTATATGAACTTCAAATGAAGTCCAAAATGTATCCCAATTTTCTTCATCCAGCCCTGCAATTTTTTTTTTTTTTTGAGATATATACAAGAGTTGTTACATTCTTGTACAGCCACTAAAACGCGTAGCGTTTCGGGCAAGTCCTTAATCATATGGTCCCTGGAATACGATCCACTGCCGCGAAGAATCGTTTTTTCATCCAAGTACACATTTTACTGTTGTGTTAAACATAGGCTACAGTTAAGGAATTGCGCCCAGTAAATCCTCCCCGGCCAGGATACGAACCCATGACATAGCGCTCGCGGAACGCCAGGCGAGTGTCTTACCACTACACCACGGAGACTGCAAATGTAGGTAAGTCTAAAGTAGGTAGACGAACCTCAGGTAATTGATTACTGGATTCAGACATAGTATTATTTGCATTGTATTTATGTTGATTTACTATATTGGATAGTACATCAAGTTTATCTTGAGTCTCATCTTCATACTGGGAAATTTCTGCTAAAATTTGATCTATTTCATCAGGATCAGTTTCAGTTGCATTCAGTAGGTTGAGATAAGACTGGCTTGTAGATCTGACTTGATCAAATTTGAGATCAGCTACTCTCAATGTTGTTTCTAGTTGATAGTAATCAATGGGAGTTGCTTTAGACAAAGTATCAGACTTATTAATGAGTCTGGTTAAATGACCTTTAAGGCCAACATAGGTTCTCCTTAACTGTTCAGGAGTAGCCATGGTTGCTTTAAGTCCAAGTTTCATAGGACTTGAATAAGTATTACTAATGATGCTGGGGTACTTGCTCATTAGTTGACAAGTAAATTGAATATAGCCTTAATTAATTTGGCTAAATTACACTCTACCTCACTCAAGGTTAAATGTACCTAATTAACAATAAGTAGCTAAGGATTTTGAGCAGTGTTTGAATGTCACCATTAACTTTCTTCCGGCTAGCTCTTCATTATCACCATTAGATGTAATAGTGATCATTCAGCAGCTCTTCATTATCACCATTAGATGTAATAGTGATCATTCAGCAGCACTCAAAATTCGTACACACAAATAATTGATACACAAAATAATTAATATGTATATACTCTAATCAGAGTTACTATAAAGTTTGAATCCCACCCTTGGTAGGGTCAGCACAAGAAAGAATAATGTATGCACTACTGACTAGTCCAAGACTAGTTGAAAGAATTTCTACCTAAAAAACTACTATATATATAAAATATATATATATATATATATATATATATATATATATATATATATATATATATATATATATATATATATATATATATATATATATATATATATATATATATATATATATATATATATATAGGACACCAAATTTAAACAGAATGGAAGCAAAGCATCTATGTGATGAAATATCTAGAGCATCTAGGTCTAACAGTATTTGTGTCATGGGTGACTTTAACCAAAGTGGAATAAACTGAATTAACAAAACAGGGAATAACGAAGCAGAAGATTTTATATCATTAATAGACGATTGCTTTCTTATGCAACACATTAAGGCACCAACGAGGGAAAATAATATTTTAGATTTAGTGTTAACTAACAGGGAAACACAGATTAATGACATCGAAATTGGAAGTGAACTTGGGAACAGTGATTATAAAGAAATCAGATTTAGCGTAGATTTAGAGTAGAATAGATCTGCAGGAGAAAATTATGTTAAAGTGCCACATTTTCGTAAAGCTATTTTTATTTTATTTTTTTTTTTTGAGATATATACAAGAGTTGTTACATTCTTGTACAGCCACTAGTACGCGTAGCGTTTCGGGCAGGTCCCTGGAATACGATCCCCTGCCGTGAAGAATCGTTTTTTCATCCAAGTACACATTTTACTGTTGCGTTAAACAGAGGCTACAGTTAAGGAATTGCGCCCAGTAAATCCTCCCCGGCCAGGATACGATACCAGGATACCAGGATAGGATATTTTAATACACTTAGAAGTTTTTTGAGGCAAATAGATTGTAAAGTCTTGAGTCCTGGCTTTGTTGCTGTTCACTCTTCCCTTTCACAATATATAATCAAACGCTCTAAACTTTCTAACAAACGTGACCTAACATAAGCTTACTCTTCCATTTATCTTTCTCTCTCTCTTTCCTTCTTTCTTTTTCTTTCTCTTGTTTTCTCTAACGATCCCTTTCTTATTCATATTACTATCCCTCTTTATTAAACCTTACCTTTCATACCTTTTGCCTTGCTTTTGCTTTCTCTAAGATTTTCTTCTTACCTCTCTCTTGACTATTTATTGTCTTAGCCTCTATCTCTAGGAAGTTTCAGCCCAGCTCCTATGCCCGGTAAGTCCACTACGGGCTCACCATAGCCCGTGCTACTTGCCCGGCTTCTGTGCAAGGTAAGTTACGGGCTCACCATAGCCCGTGCTACTTGGAACAGGTTCCGAGTAGCTGAATCTATGACAACGTACTCAAAGACAGAGGTCACGACCTCTCTGTAGGATGCAATTGCACCTCCACAGATCTCCGTGGAGTATCATTAGTATCAGCTAATGATACTTGGAATGGCTCCAAAGGGCCACCACTTACGGGCTATTCATGCCCGTGCTTCCTTTTGGGTGGCTTAATCTTAATCAATCAATCTTCTCTAATCATTACGGGCTATTCATGCCCATGCCACCTCTTGGGTGGCTTAATCTTTATCAAACATTCTCTAATCATAACAATGGAAACTCTTGGGCTGCCAGAGCAGGAAATGTCCTAAACAGACTACATTTAAAAAGCATGATTCTTGATAGAGAAGGTGATCAACTATACCTAAACTACACTTCTTCCGCACCGTGGGAAGAGCTTACCTTCAAAATAGTAATAGAAAGTCTCCCAATGAAAAAGGCTGCCTATGACCCAATAACCCTAAGGCGCATAATAGAATAGCAAATGTATAGCATTGCAGCAGCAGAAGTCACCCACATCTTTACAGACGGATCGGTTGACACAGAATATGAGAGTGCTGGCACTGCTCTTTGTACGGCCAGCGTACAGGCATATTGGAGACTGGGAGGACTAGTATCATCAACCCAAACTGAGCTGTTTGCCATACAACAGGCATTCGCATATGTGATTGCACAAAACACTCAAAATGCACTCATGCACACAGACTCAAAAGCTGCACTTCAAATATTAGGACAAAAACAGTGGAAAGATAACGTGAAAATAATTACCACCATTTAGTGTCTTGGAGCAGTCGCTAAAGGCAAAGGACTCAACAGAACCTTAAACTGGATCCCATCCCATATTGGAATCCCATTAAACGAGAAAGCCGATGAAATTGCTAAATTGGCAACTCGTCACCCAGTGATACGTAAAACAATTGAACCCAGCCTAGAGTACATAAAAAAAACATCATCACCAAAAAACTATCAGACCTCAACAAAGCCTATCTACACCAGAGAGTAGCTGAAGGTTCGCCCTCTGCAATATGGTATCTTCAGGCAACCAAATTAGAAAGGTTAAATATCCCAAAAGGAATCCACAGGGAAATAGCAGTTCGGTTATATAGCTACGACTAGGTTACAGATGCAACTGGGAGATTGTTAAACCCTGACAGAGAGAATGCATCTTCTGCCAAACTGTCACAGAAAAGTCACTACTTCACTTTCTCCTGAAATGTGAAGCAGCCAGCGACCTTAAAAAAACTTTAAAAGTCCCCGAATCTTGCCGTAATCAACTTGAAGCCTTCAACACAGCCACTCTTCTGGTCAAAAAAAGTGTCCAGCAATTGGACACCCTCATAAATGCTGTCAAGCAGTATCCTCCCCAGCGATAGCAGTTCGACGATTAAATGCGACCTCAGATCACTGAAAAGATTTACTGAACAAAAAATTATACCACTTACGGGCTATTCATGCCCGTGCCACCTCTTGAGTGGATTAATCTTAAAATCGACTTGAGAATGGTCCAGGACGGACCGAAACGTCGTCGTCCTTTCACTTTCTAGTGTGTGGTTTGGTCAACATTTTTCAGCTACTTTATTGTGACTCCTCGTCTGCACCTGAATAAACATTTTGATTTTGATTTTGAGTGTCAGTGGTTCTCAGGTAAACTTATTGCATCCATAAGGAGAGAACTGATTCCTTAAAAAAAAGTATATAATCGTATGGTGTTATGCATTAAGAACGAATTCCAAGTACATTCTTTAATTACAAAAGATAAGACAAAATATAGCTGGTAGATGTAGAAAACCAGTTATAATTAAAATACAAGAAGAAGGAAAACAAAAATATGGAACTAGAAAAAAAAATTGGAACGCTTATCTGCACGTCGGAGCCATTTTGTCAGCATCAGCTAGTGAGTGTCCAGATAGAAGCATAATGCCATGGCAAACTGCACCTGTCATAAAGAAGAAGCACCACCACTGACCTCCAAGTGCTCACATAAAGTCTAACTCTAAGAAACATCACTCAAGTCTTGCCTAACCGTCAACATTGACGCAGGACCCTGACCATCTCCCTCTATTCCCACTCGTGCAGTTACCCTGAGAAAACCATAACATAAACTGCACCTATCATAAAGAAGATGAAGACTCACCAGTGTGGGAAGGTATTCACTCTTCTTGGAAATATGAAACGTCACTTGCTAGTGTATTCAGGTGACAAACTTCATGAGTGTCCAGAGTTTTGGAAGAAATTCAAGCATCTTCGAAATATGGATACTCACATGTTAGTGCAGTCAGGTAAATAACCTCATGAGTATCCAGTGTGTGGGAAAAGATTCAGTCTTCTTGGAAATATGAAGATTCACATGTTAGTGCATTCAGGTCACAAACTTCACGAGTGTCCAGAGTGTTAAAAAAGATTCCGTCACCTTGAATACATGAAGACTCAATGTTAGTGCATTCAGGTGACAAACCTCATGGAAATCCAGAGTGTTGCAAGAGATTCAAGCATCTGGGAAGTATGAAGACACACAGGATGGTGCATACGGATGAACGACCTTTTGAGTGTGCTGAGTGTGGATTTTTTTTTTAAACACGTGGAACCATAATAAGTCATATGATAACTAATCCACAAGGGCTGTGACGAGGATTCCAACCTACTTCCGAGATCATCCCAGATGATGCCTTTATTGACTGAGCTACGACATGGTCAAAAGAGTTGAAACCGAAGTTCTATAGAACTTACTGGATCCTGCAGCCTCTTCGAGACACAAACCAGGGTTTACACAACTCCCCCCCCCCCTCATGCACTCGAGCTATGTCAATAGGCCGTTCTCCCTCCTCGCCCTCACTTCATTGCACACAGAAATCAAAATAGCGTGATGCATCATATGAACAAATCCAATAGGGCCGTGACGATGATTCGAACCTATGCGCGAGGTCATCCCAGACGCTACCTTTATCGACTGAGCTACGACATGGACAAAAGAGTTGAAACCAAAGTTCTACTGAACTTACTGGATCCTGCAGCCTCTCCGAGACACAAACCAAGGTTTAACACAATTCCCAAAGGATTTGGGATTTGTGTTAAAGTGCCCTCCCTAGTGCCCTCCCTGTGTATTCAGTAGATACCAAAAATAGATTTGGACATTTGACAGAGGAGGACACTGACTCTAGCCCAGTTGTAGATGTTACGAGGAGAGACTACGGGAATTAAACCTCACGCTACTTGGAGACAAAAGAGTTAGAGGGGACATGGTCACCACATGCAAGATTCTCAGAGGAATTGATAGGGTTGATAAAGACAGGCAATTTACCACAAGGGGCACACACACTAGGGGACACAGGTTGAAATGGAATTCCCAAATGAGCCATAGAGACGTTAGAAAGTATTTTTTCAGTGTCAGAGTAGTAGACAAATGGAATGCAATAGGAAGTGATATGGTGGAGGCTGACTCCATACACAGTTTCAAGAGTAGATATGACAGAGCCCAGTAGGGTCAGGAACCTGTACATTAGTTGATTGAATGTTGTGAAGGCAGGACCAAAGAGCCAGAGCTCAACTCCCGCAAGTACAATTAGGTAAGTGCACACACACACATACACACACACACACACAGGAAACGAGTACGAAAGCAACAACATGGCAGTTAACACTATAATTGAGAGGGCAGCCTCTGCTGCCTGTAGAAATAGATCCCACCTGCTCATCATGGGGGACTTCAATCACGGAAGGATTGACAGGAAGAACAAGAAACCACATGGAGGCGAGGATACGTGGAGAGCCAAACTACTGGAAATGGTGACTAGAAACTTTTTAACCCAGCATGTCAGAGAACCCACAAGGATGAGAGGAAATGACGAACCAGCGAGACTCGACCTGGTCTTCACCCTGAACGACTGACATAAGAGAAATCGGTTTTGAGGCCCCAGTAGGAATGAGCGACCACATTGTATTGGTGTTTGAGTACCTGATTGAAGAAGGGTTATTGAACTCGAGGAGGGCTACCGAAACCAAAAGGTTAGCATACCGAAAGGGAAACTATGAGGAGATAAGAAAACTCCTAACAGATATAGTATGGGAAACAGAGCTCGTGGAAAAGACGGCCCAAGATATGATGGACTACATCACGCAAAAGTGCAGGACGCATCAAACAAGTGTGTCCCAGCCCAAAAGGAAAACAGTAAAATGAAGATGAGAAACCCATGGTTCAATCAGAGATGTAGGCTAGCTAAGCAGCAAAGTAAAAGGGCATGGAGAAACTATATGAATAACCGGACACTGGAGAGCAGAGAAAAATACCAGAATGCCAGGAATGAATGTGTCAGGATGAGAAGAGGCAGAAAGACAATACGAAAATGACATCGCAAGCAAGGCAAAGACTCAGCCTAAATTGCTGCATAGCCACATCAGGTGAAAAACAACAGTAAATGAATACGTTATGAAATTAAGGATAGGGGCAGAAGGATTCACTACAAACGACAAGGAAGTGTGTGAGGAACTGAATAAGAAATTCCAGGTCTTCATCTTAGAGCAAAGAGAAATCCCAGAGATAAGAGAGGGAATAGCTAACCAGGAACCACTGGAAGAGTTTGAGATTACCAGCGGGAAAGTAAGGAAGTGTTTACTAGAGTTGGATGTGATAAAGGCTAGGATGGAATCTCCCCTTGGATACTAAAGGAAGGAGCAGAAGAACTGTCCCTACCACTCTCCATAGTGTATAACAAATCACTGGCAACAGGAGAACTGCCTGAAATTTGGAAAGCAGCTAACGTAGCCCTGATATACAAGACAGGGGATAGACAGGAAGCACTGAATTACAGGTGTCCCTAGCCTGCATACCATGCAAGATGATGGAGAAGATTGTGCGAAGAAAGCTAGTGGAGCACCTGGAGCGAAAGAACATTGAAACACAGCATCAACATGGGTTCAGGGATGGCAGGTCCTGCCTCATAGGGTTACTTGAATTCTACAACCAGGCAACAAAAATAAGGGAAGAAAGAGAAGGGTGGGTTAGACTGCATATTTTTGGATTGTCAGAAAGCCTTTGATACAGTGCCACACAAGAGGCTAGTGAAAAAACTGGAGATGCAGGCTGGAGTGAAAGGGAAGGTACTCCATTGGATAAAGGAGTACCTAAGCAACAGGAGACAACGAGTCAGTGTGAGGGGTGAGGTCTCAGATTGGCGAGACGTTACGAGTGGAGTCCCGCAGGGGTCAGTCCTTGGACCTATACTGTTTCTGATATATGTAAATAATCTCCCAGTGGGTATAAAATCGTTTCTCTCAATGTTTGCCGATGATGCAAAAATTATGAGGAGGATTGAAACTGAGGACGAAAGTAGGAGGCTACAAGATGACCTAGACAGACTGAGTGAATGGTCCAACAAATGGCTGTTGAAGTTCAACCCGAGTAAATGCAAAGTAATGAAACTAGGGACTGGAAACAGAAGGCCAGACACAGGATACAGAATAGGAGATGAAGTACTTAATGAAACGGACAGAGAGAAAGATGTAGGAGTTGATAACACACCAAACCTGTCTCTTGAAGCCCACATGAAAAGAATAATGTCTGCGGCATATGCGAGGCTGGCTAACATCAGAACAGCGTTCAGGAACCTGTGTAAGGAATCATTCAGAATCTTGTACACCACATATGTAAGACCAATCCTGGAGTATGCGGCCCCAGCATGGAGCCCGTACCTTGTCAAGCACAAGACGAAGCTGGAAAAAAATCCAAAGGTATGTCACTAGACTAGTCCCAGAACTAAGAGGCATGAGTTACGTGGAAAGGCTGCGGGAAATGCACCTTACGACACTGGAAGACAGAAGAGTAGGGGGAGACATGATCACAACCTACACAATTCCCAGAGGAATTGGCCGGGTAAACAAGGATAAACTATTCAACATTGGTGGGACACGAACAAGGGGGACACAGGTGGAAACTGAGTACCCACATGAGCCACAGAGACGTTAGAAAGAACTTTTTCAGTGTCAGAGTAGTTAACGGATGGAATGCATTGGGCAGTGATGTGGTGGAGGCTGACTCCATACACAGTTTCAAATGTAGATATGATAGAGCCCAGTAGGCTCAGGAATCTGTACACCAGTTGATTGACAATTGAGAGGCGGGACCAAAGAGCCAAAGCTCAACCCCCGCAAGCACAAATAGGTGAGTACAAATAGGTGAGTACACATACACACACACACACACACAGAATAATATTGGAAAAAAAAATATATTTATATATTTAATTATTTATTTGTTATACAAAATTAATTTATTATAGAGAATTAATGTTCAATGTTTGCAAAGACCTAAGAAATCAGTCGGCGGCTGGTCCGACCAACTTTTTGTAACTTCACACAGTAACGTTTTGAAGTGCCTGTGCGAGGTCATCCATGTTGCTTTGTCCACGGTCCTCTAGTATTTCGTCCCTCTTTTTGTGAAACAAAATCATTGTTTTGGTAAGCTGGCATTGTTGCTCAAATATTTGTTGTTGCAGCTCCTTTTCTTTTTGTTTATAATATTCCAGTTCCCGACGTTTTCGTTCATAATTTATTGCAGCCATTTCACCATGTTTACATGCAGTTTCCTGTTGTGTGCGGCCGTTTTCTAGCCATCCCTCGAAAGACTGACCATTTTCTAGCCATCTCATGAAGGACTCTTCTTCATCGACTTTGTTAGATGACACAGTCATTGTTGGCTTCGTCATAGCTCGGAGGTTGAAGGAATCTTCCGATGCCTTCAAGGGATACATTGTCCTTTATGAAGTATTGTTTGTAAGGCTTTGCCATATGACAGAGGAATAATAAATATCTAAGATAGAGAAAAATTAGTGAGGGTTGTAGAAAATTTTACAGTAAGGAATATGTCGTGGTGACGATGATGAGCGAAGGCAGTCATGGTGATGATGATGGGAGTGTAGTAATATGGTGATAATGATGTGAGTGTAGTAATGTAGTGATGATGGGAGTGTAATAATGTGATGATGATGATGATGATGGGAGTGTAGTAATGTGGTACTGATGATGAAAGTGTAGTAACGTGGTAATGATGATAATTAGTGCAGTAATGTGGTGATGATGATGGGAGTGCAGTAATGTGGTGATGATGATGGGAGGGTAGTAATATAGTGATAATGATGGGAGTGGAAAATGTGGTGATGATGGGAGTGTAGTAATGTGGTGATGATCATGATTGGAGTGCAGTAATGTGGTGATGATAATGGGAGGGTAGTAATATGGTGATGATGATGATGATGGGAGAGTAGTAATGTACTGATGATGTTGGGGGAGGGGTAATGTAATGATGATTGTGAAAGTGGAGTAATGTGTGATCATGATGAGAGTGGAGTATGATGTAAGAGAGAGATGATGATGTGAGTAGAGTAATGTAGCGATGATAATGGAAGTAGAGTAATATAGTGATGATGATTAGTGGAGTAATGTAGTGATGATAATGGGAGTGGAGTATTATGGTGATGATGAGTGGAGTAATATAGTGATAATGATGGCAGTGGAGTAATAAAGTGATGATGATGAGTGGAGTAATTTAGTTATGATGATAATAGCGGAGTAATTTGGTGAAGATGTGGGAGTTGCGTAATGTGGTGAAGGAGTTAATAGGACTAGAGTAATGTGTTGATAATGGTGGAATTGAAGTAATGTGATGATGATGATGGGATTGGAGTAATGGGGTGATATTGATGAGAGTGAAGCAATGTGGTGATGACGATGGGGGTAGAGTAATGTGGTAATTATGACGGGAGTGGAGTAATGTAGTGATGATGATGATGCGAGTGGAGTAATGGGGTGATGTTCTTTGAAGTAGAGTAATGTAGTGATGATAATGAGAGTGTAGTAATGTAGTGATGATGGGAGTGGGGTAATGTGGTGATGGTGATGGGGGTGTAGTAATGTGGTGATGATGATGGGAGTGAAGTAAAGCGGTGATGATGATGGGAGTGTAGTAATGTGGTGATGATGATGGGAGCATAGTAATGTGGTGATGATGATGGGAGTGAAGTAATGTGATGATGTTGATGGGAGTGTAGTAATGTGGTGATGATGATAATAATGGTGATGATGTTGGGAGTGTAGTAATGTTGTGATGATGATCGAAGTGGAGTAATGTGGTGATGATGATGATGGGAGTGGAGTAATATAGTGATATTGATAAGTGGAGTTATGTGGTGATGATGATGGAATCGGAGTAATGCGGGGATGAAGGTGGGAGTGGTGTAATGTGATGATGATGATGGGTGGGAAGTAGTGTGGTAATGATGATGGGAGTGTAGTAATAGGGATGATGATTGGAGTGAAGTAATGTGGTGATGATGATGGGGTGAAGTAATGTGGAGATGATGATAGGGGTGTAGTAATGTGGTTATGATGTTGGAAATTGAGTAATTTGGTGGTGATGATGGGAGTGTAGTAATGTTGTGATGATGATGGGAGTGAAGTAATGTGGTGATGATGATTGGAGTGTAGTAATGTGGTAATTATTGTGGGAGTGTAGTAGCCGTGGTGATGAAGTTGGGAGTGCATTAGTCATGAGGATGTTTTAGGGAGTGTAGTAATGTGGAGATGATTTCGGAATTTTAGAAATGTGGTGATGATGTTAGGCGTGTAGTAATGTGGTGATGATATTTGAATTGTAGTATTCATGGTGATGGTGATAGGTGTGCAGTATTCATGGTGATGGTGATAGGTGTGTAGTAATGTGGTGATGATGATGGGAGTGTAATACTGTGATGATAATGCTGAAGTGGAGTAATGTGGTGATGATGATGATGGGAGTGTAGTCTTATGGTGATTATTTTATTTATAATGGTAATGATCTTGGGAGTGTATTAATATGGTGATATTATGAGTGAAGTAATGGTGATGATGATGGGAGTATAGTAATGTGGTGATGATGATGATGGGAGTGTAGTAATATGATGATGATGATGAGAGAGGAGTAATGTTGTTAAGATAATGGATGTGGAGTAATGTCGTGATGATGATGATGGGAATGAAGTAATTTGGTGAGGATGTTGGGAGTGCATTGGTCGTGATGATGTTGGGAGTGAAGAAATGTGGAAATGATTTTGGGAGTGGAATACTGTGGTGATGATGTTGGGAGTGTGGAAAAGAGGTGATGATAGTGACAGTGAAATAATGTGGTGATGATGATGGGAGTGTAATAATGTGATAATAATGATGGAATTGGAGTAATGTGGCGATGATGATGATGATGGGAGTGGAGTAATGTGGCGATGATGATGGGAGTGGAGTATTGTTGTGTTGATGATAGGAGTAGAGTAATGTGGGTATAACAGTAGAAGTGGAGTAATGTAGTGATGATGATGGAAGTGTAGCAATGATGTGATGATGATGGGACTGAAGTAATGTTGTGATGTGGATGGGAGTGCTGTAATGTGGTGATGATGATCGAAGAGAAGTATTGTGGTGTGGATGATGTTAGGAGTGTAGTAATGTGGTGATGATGTTGGGAGTGTAGTAGTAATAGTGATGATGATGTCGTAAAGGCGTGATGATGCTGGGAGTGGAGCAATGTAATGATGATGATGGGAATGTAATAATGTTGTGATAATGATGAGAGTGAAGTAATGCGGCGATGATGATGAGACTGGAGTATTGTTAAAATGATGATAGGAGTAATGTTGTGATGATGATGGATTTGTAGTAATGTGGTGATGAAAATGGAGGTTGAGTAATGTTATGATGATGATGATGAGAGTGTAGTAATATGGCGATTATGATGGTGATGTTGGGAGTGTAGTAATGTGGTGATGATGTAATGAGTGAAGAAATGTTGTGATGATAACTTGAGTGAGTTAGTCATGGTGATGATGTTCATAGTCGTGATGATGTTGTTGGGAGTGTAGTAATGTGGTGATGACGTTAGGAGTGAAGTAAGGTCGTGATGATGATGATGATGATAGGAGTGTTGTAATGTGGTGATGATGATGATGATGATGAGAGTGGAGTAATGTTGTGATGATAATGGGAGTGAAGTTACATGGTGATGATGATGATGTGAGTGTAGTATTGTGGTGGTGATGGTGATAATGATGGTGACGATATTGGGATACTGGGAGTGAGGTAATGTGGTGATTTTTTTTTTTTGCAGGGATATTCCTGCACGGGCCCTAAGCCTCTGGCTGGCCCACTAAGTGTTGCTTGTTTCTGTTTAACTTGGGCGGAGTATGAGTATTTATTACTCGTAAGGTCGGTTCAGTAAGATTTTGCCATATGTGTTTAAAAACTTCTTCTGCTCTGTTGAATCAAAGTTGAAGTCTTAATGGGTTCGTATCTGTGCAAATGTGGTGATGATGTTAGGAGTGAAGTAATGTTGTGATGATGATAGGAGTGTAGTAGTCGTGGTGGTGATGATAGGAGTGTAGTAGTCGTGGTGGTGATGTTTATAGTGCATTATTCGTGATGATATTGTTGGGAATGTTGTAATGTGGTGATGATGTTAGGAGTGAAGTAATGTTGTGATGATGTTCGAAGTGTTCCTCTTGAAGTTATCGTCTGATAACTTCATATAACATATGTTTGTTATAACCCTCCCCCTCCCCCAGGAAGCAGCCCGTAGCAGCCTGATTGTGGTGGGAGTGTAGTAATGTGGTGATGATCATGATTGGAGTGCATTAATGTGGTGATGATAATGGGAGGGTAGTAATATGGTGATGATGATGATGATGGGAGAGTAGTAATGTACTGATGATGTTGGGGGAGGGGTAATGTAATGATGATTGTGAAAGTGGAGTAATGTGTGATCATGATGAGAGTGGAGTATGATGTGTGAGAGTGATGATGATGTGAGTAGAGTAATGTAGCGATGACAATGAAAGTAGAGTAATATAGTGATGATGATTAGTGGAGTAATGTAGTGATGATAATGGGAGTGGAGTATTATGGTGATGATGAGTGGAGTAATGTAGTGATAATGATGGCAGTGGAGTAATAAAGTGATGATGATGAGTGGAGTAATTTAGTTATGATGATAATAGTGGAGTAATTTGGTGAAGATTGTGTGAGTTGCGTAATGTGGTGAAGGAGTTAATAGGACTGGAGTAATGTGTTGATAATGGTGGAATTGAAGTAATGTGATGATGATGATGGGATTGGAGTAATGGGGTGATATTGATGAGAGTGTAGCAATGTGGTGATGATGATGGGAGTGTAGCAATGTGGTGATGACGATGGGGGTAGAATAATGTGGTAATTATGATGGGAGTGGAGTAATGTAGTGATGATGATGCGAGTGGAGTAATGGGGTGATGTTCTTTGAAGTAGAGTAATGTAGTGATGATAATGAGAGTGTAGTAATGTAGTGATGATGGGAGTTAGGTAATGTGGTGATGGTGATGGGGGTGTAGTAATGTGGTGATGATGATGGGAGTGAAGTAAAGCGGTGATGATGATGGGAGTGTAGTAATGTGGTGATGATGATAGGAGCGTAGTAATGTGGTGATGATGATGGGAGTGAAGTAATGTGATGATGTTGATGGGAGTGTAGTAATGTGGTGATGATGATGGGAGTGAAGTAATGTGATGATGTTGATGGGTGTGTAGTAATGTGGTGATGATGATAATAATGGTGATGATGTTAGGAGTGTAGTAATGTTATGATGATGATCGAAGTGGAGTAATGTGGTGATGATGATGATGATGGGAGTGGAGTAATATAGTGATATTGATAAGTGGAGTTATGTGGTGATGATGATGGAATCGGAGTAATGCGGGGATGAAGGTGGGAGTGGTGTAATGTGATGATGATGAAGGGTGGGAAGTAGTGTGGTAATGATGATGGGAGTGTAGTAATAGGGATGATAATTGGAGTGAAGTAATGTGGTGATGAAGATGGGGTGAAGTAATGTGGAGATGATGATAGGGGTGTAGTAATGTGGTTATGATGTTGGAAATTGAGTAATTTGGTGGTGATGATGGGAGTGTAGTAATGTTGTGATGATGATGGGAGTGAAGTAATGTGGTGATGATGATTGGAGTGTAGTAATGTGGTAATTATTGTGGGAGTGTAGTAGCCGTGGTGATGAAGTTGGGAGTGCATTAGTCATGAGGATGTTTTAGGGAGTGTAGTAATGTGGAGATGATTTCGGAATTTTAGAAATGTGGTGATGATGTTAGGCGTGTAGTAATGTGGTGATGATATTTGAATTGTAGTATTCATGGTGATGGTGATAGGTGTGTAGTAATGTGGTGATGATGATGGGAGTGTAATACTGTGATGATAATGCTGAAGTGGAGTAATGTGGTGATGATGATGATGGGAGTGTAGTCTTATGGTGATTATTTTATTTATAATGGTAATGATCTTGGGAGTGTATTAATATGGTGATATTATGAGTGAAGTAATGGTGATGATGATGGGAGTATAGTAATGTGGTGATGATGATGATGGGAGTGTAGTAATATGATGATGATGATGAGAGAGGAGTAATGTTGTTAAGATAATGGATGTGGAGTAATGTCGTGATGATGATGATGGGAATGTAGTAATTTGGTGAGGATGTTGGGAGTGCATTGGTCGTGATGATGTTGGGAGTGAAGAAATGTGGAAATGATTTTGGGAGTGGAATACTGTGGTGATGATGTTGGGAGTGTGGAAAAGAGGTGATGATAGTGACAGTGAAGTAATGTGGTGATGATGATGGGAGTGTAATAATGTGATAATAATGATGGAATTGGAGTAATGTGGCGATGATGATGATGATGGGAGTGGAGTAATGTGGCGATGATGATGGGAGTGGAGTATTGTTGTGTTGATGATAGGAGTAGAGTAATGTGGGTATAACAGTGGAAGTGGAGTAATGTAGTGATGATGATGGAAGTGTAGTAATGATGTGATGATGATGGGACTGAAGTAATGTTGTGATGTGGATGGGAGTGCTGTAATGTGGTGATGATGATCGAAGAGAAGTATTGTGGTGTGGATGATGTTAGGAGTGTAGTAATGTGGTGATGATGTTGGGAGTGTAGTAGTAATAGTGATGATGATGTCGTAAAGGCGTGATGATGCTGGGAGTGGAGCAATGTAATGATGATGATGGGAATGTAATAATGTTGTGATAATGATGAGAGTGAAGTAATGCGGCGATGATGATGAGACTGGAGTATTGTTAAAATGATGATAGGAGTAATGTTGTGATGATGATGGATTTGTAGTAATGTGGTGATGAAAATGGAGGTTGAGTAATGTTATGATGATGATGATGAGAGTGTAGTAATATGGCGATTATGATGGTGATGATGTTGGGAGTGTAGTAATGTGGTGATGTAATGAGTGAAGAAATGTTGTGATGATAACTTGAGTGAGTTAGTCATGGTGATGATGTTCATAGTCGTGATGATGTTGTTGGGAGTGTAGTAATGTGGTGATGACGTTAGGAGTGAAGTAAGGTCGTGATGATGATGATGATGATAGGAGTGTTGTAATGTGGTGATGATGATGATGATGATGAGAGTGGAGTAATGTTGTGATGATAATGGGAGTGAAGTTACATGGTGATGATGATGATGTGAGTGTAGTATTGTGGTGGTGATGGTGATAATGATGGTGACGATATTGGGATACTGGGAGTGAGGTAATGTGGTGATTTTTTTTTTTTTTGCAGGGATATTCCTGCACGGGCCCTAAGCCTCTGGCTGGCCGACTAAGTGTTGCTTGTTTCTGTTTAACTTGGGCGGAGTATGAGTATTTATTACTCGTAAGGTCGGTTCAGTAAGATTTTGCCATATGTGTTTAAAAACTTCTTCTGCTCTGTTGAATCAAAGTTGAAATCTTAATGGGTTCGTATCTGTGCAAATGTGGTGATGATGTTAGGAGTGAAGTAATGTTGTGATTTTCCTGACCATCTCTGCAGCCTGTTTAAGTCCTCTTGGAGGATCTTACAATCCTCGTCTGCCACAACTCTTCTCATTAATTTTGCGTCATCCGCAAACATTGACATGTATGATTCCACTCCTGTAAACATATCATTTACGTAAATTAGAAAGAGGATTGGTCCCAGCACCGATCCTTGAGGTACTCGACTTGTTACTGTTCGCCAGTCCGACTTCTCGCCCCTTACCATTACCCTCTGGCTCCTTCCTGTTAGGTAGTTCTTCACCCATACTAGGGCCTTTCTGCTTACTCCTGCCTGCCTCTCAAGTTTGTATAGCAGTCTCATGTGCGGTACTGTATCAAAGGCCTTTTGGCAGTCAAGAAATATGCAGTCTCCCCAGCCTTCTCTGTCCTGCCTTATCCTTGTTACTTTATCATAGAATTCTAAAAGGTTTGTTAGGCATGATTTCCCTGTCCAGAACCCATGTTGGTGCTTGTTTACAAACCCAATGCTCTCCAGGTGCTCAACAAGTCTTAGCCTAATTATTCTTTCAAGTATTTTGCAGGGGATGCTTGTCAGTGATACGGGTCTGTAGTTAAGTGCCTCCTCCCTATCACCTTTTTTGAAAATCAGTACGACATTTGCCTCCTTCCAGCAACTGGGCAATTCTCCCGACATAAGTGACTCATTAAAGATCATTGCCAGAGGCACGCTGAGAGCCTGCGCTGCCTCTTTAAGTATCCACGGTGATACTTTGTCTGGTCCAACAGCTTTATTTGCATCCAGTGTTGTCAACTGTTTCATTACATCCTCTGCTGTCACCTCTATATCTGATAGTCTTTCATCTTGGGAAATCTCTTCTAACAATGGGAGCTGCTTAGGCTCGGTTGTGAGCACTCCATGGAATTTTGCATTCAGTACCTCGCAGATTTCCTTGTCGCTTTCTGTATATGCCCCTTCTGTTTTCCTCAGTCTTGTCACTTGGTCATTTACCGACATCTTCCTTCTTATATGGCTATGTAGTAATTTAGGTTGCTTTTTCGCTTTGACTGCAATATCATTCTCATAATTCCTTTCCGACACTCGTCTTATGTTAATGTAATCATTCCTAGCTCTGTTACATCTAATCCTGTTGTCTTCTGTCCTTTGTCTTCTGTACTTCCTCCACTCCCTCCTGCTTCTCACCTTTGCTTCCTGACACTGTCTATTAAACCATGGGTTATTATATTCCCTCCTGCTTTTTTCCTTTATTGTTGGAATAAATCTCTCTTCAGCCTCCTTGCATTTCAATATGACTTGGTTCATCATACCTTGCACTGTTTTTCCTCTAAGTTCTTCCTCCCACTGCACTTCTCCCAGGTAGTCCCTTATCCTTCTGTAGTCCCCTTTTCTGTAATCAAGTCTCTTTTCCCGGACATCTTGTCCTTTGGTCACAATTTTAAGCTCCATCATGTAGTCAGAGACTAGGACACAATGGTCACTAGCTCCTAGTGGTATTTCATGTTCCAACTGCTCGATGTCTTCTACATTCTGGGTGAAAATGAGATCTAATAGGCTGGGCGTATCCCCTCCTATTTCCCTAGTATCTTCTTTCACATGATGTGTTAGGAAATTCCTGTCAATAACGTCTACCAGCTTCGCTCCCCAGGTCTCCTCCCCGCCATGGGGATTCCTCGTTTCCCAATCTATCTCTCCGTGATTTAGGTCCCCCATGACGAGCAGCTTCGCTCTCATTCTATGCGCTAAAGTTGCTGCCCTCTGCAGTTCATCTATACATGTCTTGTTGCTGTCCTCGTACTCCTGCCTGGGCCTTCTACTGTTTGGTGGGGGATTGTAGAGTATCAAGATTACAATCTTCTTCCCATCCACTGTCAGAGTTCCATGTATGAAGCTCGTGCTTTCATTGGTACCCGGATTTTCCAGCTCATCAAACTTCCATTTCCGCTTTATTAGTAGTGCCACTCCTCCTCCCTGTCTCTGTGTCCTTTCTTTTCTTATCACCTGGTACCCCTCTGGAAAGATTGCATCCGAGATCATGCCATTTATTTTAGTTTCCACTATTGCCACTATGTCTGGGTCTGCCTCACTCTTTCTTTTATCTCTTCTGCTTTATTGGCTACCCCATCAGCATTGGTGTACCAAACCTTGAGACTCTTCTTGACTTGAGACAGACTGTGTGTGTGTGTGTGTGTGTGTGTGTGTGTGTGTGTGTGTGTGTGTGTGTGTGTGTGTGTGTGTGTGTGTTTACTAGTTGTGTTTTTGCGGGGGTTGAGCTTTGCTCTTTCGGCCCGCCTATCAACTGTTTACTAACTACTTTTTTTTTTTTTTTTTTTTTTTTCACACCACACACACACCCCAGGAAGCAGCCCGTGACAGCTGACTAACTCCCAGGTACCTATTTACTGCTAGGTAACAGGGGCACTTAGGGTGAAAGAAACTTTGCCCATTTGTTTCTGCCTCGTGCGGGAATCGAACCCGCGCCACAGAATTACGTGTCCTGCGCGCTATCCACCAGGCTACGAGGCCCCCTGTATCCTGTGTTTGGCCTCCTATTCCCACCACCTAGTTTCATTACTTTGCATTTACTCGGGTTGAACTTCAACAGCCATTTGTTGGACCATTCACTCAGTCTGTCTAGGTCATCTTGTAGCCTCCTACTATCGTCCTCAGTTTCAATCCTCCTCATAATTTTTGCATCATCGGCAAACATTGAGAGAAACGATTCTATACCCTCTGGAAGATCATTTACATATATCAGAAACAGTATAGGTGTGTGTGTGTGTGTGTGTGTGTGTGTGTGCGTGTGTACTCACCTATTTGTACTCACCTATTTGTGCTTGCGGGGGTTGAGCTTTGGCTCTTTGGTCCTGCCTCTCAACTGTCAATCAACTGGTGTACAGATTCCTGAGCCTACTGGGCTCTATCATATCTACATTTAAAACTGCGTATGGAGTCAGCCTCCACCACATCACTGCCTAATGCATTCAATCCGTTAACTACTCTGACACTGAAAAAGTTCCTTCTAACGTCTCTGTGGCTCATGTGAGTACTCAGTTTCCACCTGTGTCCCCTTGTTCGCGTCCCACCAGTGTTGAATAGTTTATCCTTGTTTACCCGGTCGATTCCTCTGAGGATTTTGTAGGTTGTGATCATGTCTCCCCTTACTCTTCTGTCTTCCAGTGTCGTAAGGTGCATTTCCCGCAGCCTTTCCTCGTAACTCATGCCTCTTAGTTCTGGGACTAGTCTAGTAGCATACCTTTGGACTTTTTCCAGCTTCGTCTTGTGCTTGACAAGGTACGGGCTCCATGCTGAGGCCGCATACTCCAGGATTGGTCTTACATATGTGGTGTACAAGATTCTGAATGATTCCTTACACAGGTTCCTGAACGCTGTTCTGATGTTAGCCAGCCTCGCATATGCCGCAGACGTTATTCTTTTTATGTGGGCTTCAGGAGACAGGTTCGGTGTGATATCAACTCCTAGATCTTTCTCTCTGTTCGTTTCATTAAGTACTTCATCTCCTATTCTGTATCCTGTGTTTGGCCTCCTATTTTCACCACCTAGTTTCATTACTTTGCATTTACTAGGGTTGAACTTCAACAGCCATTTGTTGGACCATTCACTCAGTCTGTCTAGGTCATCTTGTAGTCTCCTACTATCGTCCTCAGTTTCAATCCTCCTCATAATTTTTGCATCATCGGCAAATCATTGAGAGAAACGATTCTATACCCTCTGGAAGATCATTTACATATATCAGAAACCGTATAGGTCCAAGGACTGACCCCTGCGGTACTCCACTCGTAACGTCTCGCCAATCTGAGACCTCACCCCTCACACTGACTCGTTGTCTCCTGTTACTTAGGTACTCCTGTATCCAACGGAGTACCTTCCCTTTCACTCCAGCCTGCATCTCCAGTTTTTTCACTAGCCTCTTGTGTGGCACTGTGTCAAAGGCTTTCTGACAATCCAAAAATATACAGTCTGCCCACCCTTCTCTTTCTTGCCTTATTTTTGTTGCCTGGTCGTAGAATTCAAGTAACCCTGTGAAGCAGGACCTGCCATCCCTGAATCCATGTTAATGCTGTGTTACAAAGTTCTTTCGCTCCAGATGTTCCACTAGCTTTCTTCGCACAATCTTCTCCATCAACTTGCATGGTATGCAGGTTAGGGACACTGGTCTGTAATTCAGTGCCTCCTGTCTATCCCCTTTCTTGTATATCGGGACTACGTTAGCTGCTTTCCAAATTTCTGGCAGTTCCCCTGTTGCCAGTGATTTGTTATACACCATGGAGAGCGGGAGGCACAGTTCTTCTGCTCCTTCCTTTATTATCCAAGGGGAGATTCCATCTGGACCTATAGCCTTTGTCACATCCAATTCTAGTAAACACTTCCTTACTTCCCCGCTGGTAATCTCAAACTCTTCCAGTGGTTCCTGGTTAGCTATTCCCTCTCTTATCTCTGGGATTTCTCCTTGCTCTAAGGAGAAGACATCCTGGAATTTCTTATTCAGTTCCTCACACACTTCCTTGTCGTTTGTAGTGAATCCTTCTGCCCCTAACCTTAATTTCATAACCTGTTCCTTTACTGTTGTTTTACTGTGTGTGTGTGTGTGTGTGTGTGTGTATGTGTGTGTACTCACCTATTTGTACTCACCTCTTTGTGCTTGCAGGATCGAGCATTGACTCTTGGATCCCGCCTTTCCAGCTATCGGTTGTTTACAGCAATGACTCCTGTCCCATTTCCCTAACATACCTAGTTTTAAAAGTATGAATAGTATTTGCTTCCACAACCTGTTCCCCAAGTGCATTCCATTTTTCCACTACTCTCACGCTAAAAGAAAACTTCCTAACATCTCTGTGACTCATCTGAGTTTCCAGTTTCCACCCATGTCCCCTCGTTCTGTTATTATTACGTGTGAACATTTCATCTATTTCCACTTTGTCAATTCCCCTGAGTATTTTATATGTCCCTATCATATCTTCTCTCTCCCTTCTTTTCTCTAGTGTCGTAAGGTTCAGTTCCTTCAGCCGCTCTTCATATCCCATCCCTCGTAACTCTGGGACAAGCCTCGTCGCAAACCTCTGAACCTTCTCCAGTTTCTTTATGTGTTTCTTCAGGTGGGGACTCCATGATGGCGCGGCATACTCTAAGACTGGTCTCACGTATGCAGTGTAAAGCGCCCTAAAAGCCTCCTCATTTAGATTTCTGAATGAAGTTCTAATTTTCGCCAGTGTAGAGTACGCTGCTGTCGTTATCCTATTTATATGTGCCTCAGGAGTTAGATTAGGTGTCACATCCACTCCCAGGTCTCTCTCTCGAATCGTTACAGGTAGGCTGCTCCCCTTCATTGTGTACTGTCCCTTTGGTCTCCTGTCACCTGATCCCATTTCCATAACTTTACATTTACTGGTGTTAAACTCCAGTAGCCATTTTCCTGACCATCTCTGCAGCCTGTTTAAGTCCTCTTGGAGGATCCTACAATCCTCGTCTGCCACAACTCTTCTCATTAATTTTGCGTCATCCGCAAACATTGACATGTATGATTCCACTCCTGTAAACATATCATTTACGTAAATTAGAAAGAGGATTGGTCTCAGCACCGATCCTTTAGGTACTCCACTTGTTACTGTTCGCCAGTCCGACTTCTCGCCCCTTACCATTACCCTCTTGGCTCCTTCCTGTTAGGTAGTTCTTCACCCATACTAGGGCCTTTCCGCTTACTCCTGCCTGCCTCTCAAGTTTGTATAGCAGTCTCATGTGCGGTACTGTATCAAAGGCCTTTTGGCAGTCAAGAAATATGCAGTCTGCCCAGCCTTCTCTGTCCTGCCTTATCCTTGTTACTTTATCATAGAATTCTAAAAGGTTTGTTAGGCATGATTTCCCTGTCCAGAACCCATGTTGGTGCTTGTTTACAAACCCAATGCTCTCCAGGTGCTCAACAAGTCTTAGCCTAATTATTCTTTCAAGTATTTTGCAGGGGATGCTTGTCAGTGATACGGGTCTGTAGTTAAGTGCCTCCTCCCTATCACCTTTTTTGAAAATCGGTACGACATTTGCCTCCTTCCAGCAACTGGGCAATTCTCCCGACATAAGTGACTCATTAAAGATCATTGCCAGAGGCACGCTGAGAGCCTGCGCTGCCTCTTTAAGTATCCACGGTGATACTTTGTCTGGTCCAACAGCTTTATTTGCATCCAGTGTTGTCAACTGTTTCATTACATCCTCTGCTGTCACCTCTATATCTGATAGTCTTTCATCTTGGGTAATCTCTTCTAACAATGGGAGCTGCTCAGGCTCGGTTGTGAACTCTCCATGGAATTTTGCATTCAGTACCTCGCAGATTTCCTTGTCGCTTTCTGTATATGCCCCTTCTGTTTTCCTCAGTCTTGTCACTTGGTCATTTACCGACATCTTACTTCTTATATGGCTATGTAGTAATTTAGGTTGCTTTTTCGCTTTGACTGCAATATCATTCTCATAATTTCTTTCCGACACTCGTCTTATGTTAATGTAATCATTCCTAGCTCTGTTACATCTAATCCTGTTGTCTTCTGTACTTCCTCCACTCCCTCCTGCTTCTCACCTTTGCTTCCTGACACTGTCTATTAAACCATGGGTTATTATATTCCCTCCTGCTTTTTTCCTTTATTGTCGGAATAAATCTCTCTTCAGCCTCCTTGCATTTCAATATGACTTGGTTCATCATACCTTGCACTGTTTTTCCTCTAAGTTCTTCCTCCCACTGCACTTCTCCCAGGTAGTCCCTTATCCTTCTGTAGTCCCCTTTTCTGTAATCAAGTCTCCTTTCCCGGACCTCTTGTCCTTTGGTCACAATTTTAAGCTCCATCATGTAGTCAGAGACTAGGACACAATGGTCACTAGCTCCTAGTGGTATTTCATGTTCCAACTGCTCGATGTCTTCTACATTCTGGGTGAAAATAAGATCTAATAGGCTGGGCGTATCCCCTCCTCTTTCCCTAGTATCTTCTTTCACATGCTGTGTTAGGAAATTCCTGTCAATAACGTCTACCAGCTTCGCTCCCCAGGTCTCCTCCCCGCCATGGGGATTCCTCGTTTCCCAATCTATCTCTCCGTGATTTAGGTCCCCCATGACCAGCAGCTTCGCTCTCATTCTATGCGCTAAAGTTGCTGCCCTCTGCAGTTCATCAATACATGTCTTGTTGCTGTCCTCGTACTCCTGCCTGGGCCTTCTACTGTTTGGTGGGGGATTGTAGAGTATCAAGATTACAATCTTCTTCCCATCCACTGTCAGAGTTCCATGTATGAAGCTCGTGCTTTCATTGGTACCCGGATTTTCCAGCTCATCAAACTTCCATTTCCGCTTTATTAGTAGTGCCACTCCTCCTCCCTGTCTTTGTGTCCTTTCTTTTCTTATCACCTGGTACCCCTCTGGAAAGATTGCATCCGAGATCATGCCATTTATTTTAGTTTCCACTATTGCCACTATGTCTGGGTCTGCCTCACTCTTTCTTTTATCTCTTCTGCTTTATTGGCTACCCCATCAGCATTGGTGTACCAAACCTTGAGACTCTTCTTGACTTGAGACAGACTGTGTGTGTGTGTGTGTGTGTGTGTGTGTGTGTGTGTGTGTGTGTGTGTGTGTGTGTGTGTGTGTGTGTGTGTGTGTGTGTGTGTGTGTGTGTGTGTGTGTGTGTGTTTACTAGTTGTGTTTTTGCGGGGGTTGAGCTTTGCTCTTTCGGCCCGCATATCAACTGTTTACTAACTACTTTTTTTTTTTTTTTTTTTTTTTTCACACCACACACACACCCCAGGAAGCAGCCCGTGACAGCTGACTAACTCCCAGGTACCTATTTACTGCTAGGTAACAGGGGCACTTAGGGTGAAAGAAACTTTGCCCATTTGTTTCTGCCTCGTGCGGGAATCGAACCCGCGCCACAGAATTACGAGTCCTGCGCGCTATCCACCAGGCTACGAGGCCCCCTGTATCCTGTGTTTGGCCTCCTATTTCCACCACCTAGTTTCATTACTTTGCATTTACTCGGGTTGAACTTCAACAGCCATTTGTTGGACCATTCACTCAGTCTGTCTAGGTCATCTTGTAGCCTCCTACTATCGTCCTCAGTTTCAATCCTCCTCATAATTTTTGCATCATCGGCAAACATTGAGAGAAACGATTCTATACCCTCTGGAAGATCATTTACATATATCAGAAACAGTATAGGTGTGTGTGTGTGTGTGTGTGTGTACTCACCTATTTGTACTCACCTATTTGTGCTAGCGGGGGTTGAGCTTTGGCTCTTTGGTCCTGCCTCTCAACTGTCAATCAACTGGTGTACAGATTCCTGAGCCTACTGGGCTCTATCATATCTACATTTAAAACTGCGTATGGAGTCAGCCTCCACCACATCACTGCCTAATGCATTCAATCCGTTAACTACTCTGACACTGAAAAAGTTCCTTCTAACGTCTCTGTGGCTCATGTGAGTACTCAGTTACCACCTGTGTCCCCTTGTTCGCATCCCACCAGTGTTGAATAGTTTATCCTTGTTTACCCGGTCGATTCCTCTGAGGATTTTGTAGGTTGTGATCATGTCTCCCCTTACTCTTCTGTCTTCCAGTGTCGTAAGGTGCATTTCCCGCAGCCTTTCCTCGTAACTCATGCCTCTTAGTTCTGGGACTAGTCTAGTGGCATACCTTTGGACTTTTTCCAGCTTCGTCTTGTGCTTGACAAGGTACGGGCTCCATGCTGAGGCCGCATACTCCAGGATTGGTCTTACATATGTGGTGTACAAGATTCTGAATGATTCCTTACACAGGTTCCTGAACGCTGTTCTGATGTTAGCCAGCCTCGCATATGCCGCAGACGTTATTCTTTTTATGTGGGCTTCAGGAGACAGGTTCGGTGTGATATCAACTCCTAGATCTTTCTCTCTGTTCGTTTCATTAAGTACTTCATCTCCTATTCTGTATCCTGTGTTTGGCCTCCTATATTCACCACCTAGTTTCATTACTTTGCATTTACTAGGGTTGAACTTCAACAGCCATTTGTTGGACCATTCACTCAGTCTGTCTAGGTCATCTTGTAGTCTCCTACTATCGTCCTCAGTTTCAATCCTCCTCATAATTTTTGCATCATCGGCAAATCATTGAGAGAAACGATTCTATACCCTCTGGAAGATCATTTACATATATCAGAAACCGTATAGGTCCAAGGACTGACCCCTGCGGTACTCCACTCGTAACGTCTCGCCAATCTGAGACCTCACCCCTCACACTGACTCGTTGTCTCCTGTTACTTAGGTACTCCTGTATCCAACGGAGTACCTTCCCTTTCACTCCAGCCTGCATCTCCAGTTTTTTCACTAGCCTCTTGTGTGGCACTGTGTCAAAGGCTTTCTGACAATCCAAAAATATGCAGTCTGCCCACCCTTCTCTTTCTTGCCTTATTTTTGTTGCCTGGTCGTAGAATTCAAGTAACCCTATGAAGCAGGACCTGCCATCCCTGAATCCATGTTAATGCTGTGTTACAAAGTTCTTTCGCTCCAGATGTTCCACTAGCTTTCTTCGCACAATCTTCTCCATCAACTTGCATGGTATGCAGGTTAGGGACACTGGTCTGTAATTCAGTGCCTCCTGTCTATCCCCTTTCTTGTATATCGGGACTACGTTAGCTGCTTTCCAAATTTCTGGCAGTTCCCCTGTTGCCAGTGATTTGTTATACACCATGGAGAGCGGGAGGCACAGTTCTTCTGCTCCTTCCTTTATTATCCAAGGGGAGATTCCATCTGGACCTATAGCCTTTGTCACATCCAATTCTAGTAAACACTTCCTTACTTCCCCGCTGGTAATCTCAAACTCTTCCAGTGGTTCCTGGTTAGCTATTCCCTCTCTTATCTCTGGGATTTCTCCTTGCTCTAAGGAGAAGACATCCTGGAATTTCTTATTCAGTTCCTCACACACTTCCTTGTCGTTTGTAGTGAATCCTTCTGCCCCTAACCTTAATTTCATAACCTGTTCCTTTACTGTTGTTTTACTGTGTGTGTGTGTGTGTGTGTATGTGTGTGTACTCACCTATTTGTACTCACCTCTTTGTGCTTGCAGGATCGAGCATTGACTCTTGGATCCCGCCTTTCCAGCTATCGGTTGTTTACAGCAATGACTCCTGTCCCATTTCCCTAACATACCTAGTTTTAAAAGTATGAATAGTATTTGCTTCCACAACCTGTTCCCCAAGTGCATTCCATTTTTCCACTACTCTCACGCTAAAAGAAAACTTCCTAACATCTCTGTGACTCATCTGAGTTTCCAGTTTCCACCCATGTCCCCTCGTTCTGTTATTATTACGTGTGAACATTTCATCTATTTCCACTTTGTCAATTCCCCTGAGTATTATATATGTCCCTATCATATCTTCTCTCTCCCTTCTTTTCTCTAGTGTCGTAAGGTTCAGTTCCTTCAGCCGCTCTTCATATCCCATCCCTCGTAACTCTGGGACAAGCCTCGTCGCAAACCTCTGAACCTTCTCCAGTTTCTTTATGTGTTTCTTCAGGTGGGGACTCCATGATGGCGCGGCATACTCTAAGACTGGTCTCACGTATGCAGTGTAAAGCGCCCTAAAAGCCTCCTCATTTAGATTTCTGAATGAAGTTCTAATTTTCGCCAGTGTAGAGTACGCTGCTGTCGTTATCCTATTTATATGTGCCTCAGGAGTTAGATTAGGTGTCACATCCACTCCCAGGTCTCTCTCTCGAATCGTTACAGGTAGGCTGCTCCCCTTCATTGTGTACTGTCCCTTTGGTCTCCTGTCACCTGATCCCATTTCCATAACTTTACTTTACTGGTGTTAAACTCCAGTAGCCATTTTCCTGACCATCTCTGCAGCCTGTTTAAGTCCTCTTGGAGGATCCTACAATCCTCGTCTGCCACAACTCTTCTCATTAATTTTGCGTCATCCGCAAACATTGACATGTATGATTCCACTCCTGTAAACATATCATTTACGTAAATTAGAAAGAGGATTGGTCCCAGCACCGATCCTTTAGGTACTCCACTTGTTACTGTTCGCCAGTCCGACTTCTCGCCCCTTACCATTACCCTCTTGGCTCCTTCCTGTTAGGTAGTTCTTCACCCATACTAGGGCCTTTCCGCTTACTCCTGCCTGCCTCTCAAGTTTGTATAGCAGTCTCATGTGCGGTACTGTATCAAAGGCCTTTTGGCAGTCAAGAAATATGCAGTCTGCCCAGCCTTCTCTGTCCTGCCTTATCCTTGTTACTTTATCATAGAATTCTAAAAGGTTTGTTAGGCATGATTTCCCTGTCCAGAACCCATGTTGGTGCTTGTTTACAAACCCAATGCTCTCCAGGTGCTCAACAAGTCTTAGCCTAATTATTCTTTCAAGTATTTTGCAGGGGATGCTTGTCAGTGACACGGGTCTGTAGTTAAGTGCCTCCTCCCTATCACCTTTTTTGAAAATCGGTACGACATTTGCCTCCTTCCAGCAACTGGGCAATTCTCCCGACATAAGTGACTCATTAAAGATCATTGCCAGAGGCACGCTGAGAGCCTGCGCTGCCTCTTTAAGTATCCACGGTGATACTTTGTCTGGTCCAACAGCTTTATTTGCATCCAGTGTTGTCAACTGTTTCATTACATCCTCTGCTGTCACCTCTATATCTGATAGTCTTTCATCTTGGGTAATCTCTTCTAACAATGGGAGCTGCTCAGGCTCGGTTGTGAACTCTCCATGGAATTTTGCATTCAGTACCTCGCAGATTTCCTTGTCGCTTTCTGTATATGCCCCTTCTGTTTTCCTCAGTCTTGTCACTTGGTCATTTACCGACATCTTACTTCTTATATGGCTATGTAGTAATTTAGGTTGCTTTTTCGCTTTGACTGCAATATAATTCTCATAATTTCTTTCCGACACTCGTCTTATGTTAATGTAATCATTCCTAGCTCTGTTACATCTAATCCTGTTGTCTTCTGTCCTTTGTCTTCTGTACTTCCTCCACTCCCTCCTGCTTCTCACCTTTGCTTCCTGACACTGTCTATTAAACCATGGGTTATTATATTCCCTCCTGCTTTTTTCCTTTATTGTTGGAATAAATCTCTCTTCAGCCTCCTTGCATTTCAATATGACTTGGTTCATCATACCTTGCACTGTTTTTCCTCTAAGTTCTTCCTCCCACTGCACTTCTCCCAGGTAGTCCCTTATCCTTCTGTAGTCCCCTTTTCTGTAATCAAGTCTCCTTTCCCGGACCTCTTGTCCTTTGGTCACAATTTTAAGCTCCATCATGTAGTCAGAGACTAGGACACAATGGTCACTAGCTCCTAGTGGTATTTCATGTTCCAACTGCTCGATGTCTTCTACATTCTGGGTGAAAATAAGATCTAATAGGCTGGGCGTATCCCCTCCTCTTTCCCTAGTATCTTCTTTCACATGCTGTGTTAGGAAATTCCTGTCAATAACGTCTACCAGCTTCGCTCCCCAGGTCTCCTCCCCGCCATGGGGATTCCTCGTTTCCCAATCTATCTCTCCGTGATTTAGGTCCCCCATGACCAGCAGCTTCGCTCTCATTCTATGCGCTAAAGTTGCTGCCCTCTGCAGTTCATCAATACATGTCTTGTTGCTGTCCTCGTACTCCTACCTGGGCCTTCTACTGTTTGGTGGGGGATTGTAGAGTATCAAGATTACAATCTTCTTCCCATCCACTGTCAGAGTTCCATGTATGAAGCTCGTGCTTTCATTGGTACCCGGATTTTCCAGCTCATCAAACTTCCATTTCCGCTTTATTAGTAGTGCCACTCCTCCTCCCTGTCTCTGTGTCCTTTCTTTTCTTATCACCTGGTACCCCTCTGGAAAGATTGCATCCGAGATCATGCCATTTATTTTAGTTTCCACTATTGCCACTATGTCTGGGTCTGCCTCACTCTTTCTTTTATCTCTTCTGCTTTATTGGCTACCCCATCAGCATTGGTGTACCAAACCTTGAGACTCTTCTTGACTTGAGACAGACTGTTGTGTGTGTGTGTGTGTGTGTGTGTGTGTGTGTGTGTGTGTGTGTGTGTGTGTGTGTGTGTGTGTGTGTGTGTGTGTGTGTGTGTGTGTGTGTGTTTACTAGTTGTGTTTTTGCGGGGGTTGAGCTTTGCTCTTTCGGCCCGCCTATCAACTGTTTACTAACTACTTTTTTTTTTTTTTTTTTTTTTTCACACCACACACACACCCCAGGAAGCAGCCCGTGACAGCTGACTAACTCCCAGGTACCTATTTACTGCTAGGTAACAGGGGCACTTAGGGTGAAAGAAACTTTGCCCATTTGTTTCTGCCTCGTGCGGGAATCGAACCCGCGCCACAGAATTACGAGTCCTGCGCACTATCCACCAGGCTACGAGGCCCCCTGTATCCTGTGTTTGGCCTCCTATTTCCACCACCTAGTTTCATTACTTTGCATTTACTCGGGTTGAACTTCAACAGCCATTTGTTGGACCATTCACTCAGTCTGTCTAGGTCATCTTGTAGCCTCCTACTATCGTCCTCAGTTTCAATCCTCCTCATAATTTTTGCATCATCGGCAAACATTGAGAGAAACGATTCTATACCCTCTGGAAGATCATTTACATATATCAGAAACAGTATAGGTGTGTGTGTGTGTGTGTGTGTGTGTGTGTGTGTGTGTGTGTGTGTGTGTGTGTGTACTCACCTATTTGTACTCACCTATTTGTGCTTGCGGGGGTTGAGCTTTGGCTCTTTGGTCCTGCCTCTCAACTGTCAATCAACTGGTGTACAGATTCCTGAGCCTACTGGGCTCTATCATATCTACATTTAAAACTGAGTATGGAGTCAGCCTCCACCACATCACTGCCTAATGCATTCAATCCGTTAACTACTCTGACACTGAAAAAGTTCCTTCTAACGTCTCTGTGGCTCATGTGAGTACTCAGTTACCACCTGTGTCCCCTTGTTCGCATCCCACCAGTGTTGAATAGTTTATCCTTGTTTACCCGGTCGATTCCTCTGAGGATTTTGTAGGTTGTGATCATGTCTCCCCTTACTCTTCTGTCTTCCAGTGTCGTAAGGTGCATTTCCCGCAGCCTTTCCTCGTAACTCATGCCTCTTAGTTCTAAGACTAGTCTAGTGGCATACCTTTGGACTTTTTCCAGCTTCGTCTTGTGCTTGACAAGGTACGGGCTCCATGCTGAGGCCGCATACTCCAGGATTGGTCTTACATATGTGGTGTACAAGATTCTGAATGATTCCTTACACAGGTTCCTGAACGCTGTTCTGATGTTAGCCAGCCTCGCATATGCCGCAGACGTTATTCTTTTTATGTGGGCTTCAGGAGACAGGTTCGGTGTGATATCAACTCCTAGATCTTTCTCTCTGTTCGTTTCATTAAGTACTTCATCTCCTATTCTGTATCCTGTGTTTGGCCTCCTATTTTCACCACCTAGTTTCATTACTTTGCATTTACTAGGGTTGAACTTCAACAGCCATTTGTTGGACCATTCACTCAGTCTGTCTAGGTCATCTTGTAGTCTCCTACTATCGTCCTCAGTTTCAATCCTCCTCATAATTTTTGCATCATCGGCAAAACATTGAGAGAAACGATTCTATACCCTCTGGAAGATCATTTACATATATCAGAAACCGTATAGGTCCAAGGACTGACCCCTGCGGTACTCCACTCGTAACGTCTCGCCAATCTGAGACCTCACTCCTCACACTGACTCGTTGTCTCCTGTTACTTAGGTACTCCTGTATCCAACGGAGTACCTTCCCTTTCACTCCAGCCTGCATCTCCAGTTTTTTTCACTAGCCTCTTGTGTGGCACTGTGTCAAAGGCTTTCTGACAATCCAAAAATATGCAGTCTGCCCACCCTTCTCTTTCTTGCCTTATTTTTGTTGCCTGGTCGTAGAATTCAAGTAACCCTGTGAAGCAGGACCTGCCATCCCTGAATCCATGTTAATGCTGTGTTACAAAGTTCTTTCGCTCCAGATGTTCCACTAGCTTTCTTCGCACAATCTTCTCCATCAACTTGCATGGTATGCAGGTTAGGGACACTGGTCTGTAATTCAGTGCCTCCTGTCTATCCCCTTTCTTGTATATCGGGACTACGTTAGCTGCTTTCCAAATTTCTGGCAGTTCCCCTGTTGCCAGTGATTTGTTATACACCATGGAGAGCGGGAGGCACAGTTCTTCTGCTCCTTCCTTTATTATCCAAGGGGAGATTCCATCTGGACCTATAGCCTTTGTCACATCCAATTCTAGTAAACACTTCCTTACTTCCCCGCTGGTAATCTCAAACTCTTCCAGTGGTTCCTGGTTAGCTATTCCCTCTCCTATCTCTGGGATTTCTCCTTGCTCTAAGGAGAAGACATCCTGGAATTTCTTATTCAGTTCCTCACACACTTCCTTGTCGTTTGTAGTGAATCCTTCTGCCCCTAACCTTAATTTCATAACCTGTTCCTTTACTGTTGTTTTACTGTGTGTGTGTGTGTGTGTGTGTGTATGTGTGTGTACTCACCTATTTGTACTCACCTCTTTGTGCTTGCAGGATCGAGCATTGACTCTTGGATCCCGCCTTTCCAGCTGTCGGTTGTTTACAGCAATGACTCCTGTCCCATTTCCCTAACATACCTAGTTTTAAAAATATGAATAGTATTTGCTTCCACAACCTGTTCCCCAAGTGCATTCCATTTTTCCACTACTCTCACGCTAAAAGAAAACTTCCTAACATCTCTGTGATTCATCTGAGTTTCCAGTTTCCACCCATGTCCCCTCGTTCTGTTATTATTACGTGTGAACATTTCATCTATTTCCACTTTGTCAATTCCCCTGAGTATTTTATATGTCCCTATCATATCTTCTCTCTCCCTTCTTTTCTCTAGTGTCGTAAGGTTCAGTTCCTTCAGCCGCTCTTCATATCCCATCCCTCGTAACTCTGGGACAAGCCTCGTCGCAAACCTCTGAACCTTCTCCAGTTTCTTTATGTGTTTCTTCAGGTGGGGACTCCATGATGGCGCGGCATACTCTAAGACTGGTCTCACGTATGCAGTGTAAAGCGCCCTAAAAGCCTCCTCATTTAGGTTTCGGAATGAAGTTCTAATTTTCGCCAGTGTAGAGTACGCTGCTGTCGTTATCCTATTTATATGTGCCTCAGGAGTTAGATTAGGTGTCACATCCACTCCCAGCTCTCTCTCTCGAATCGTTACAGGTAGGCTGCTCCCCTTCATTGTGTACTGTCCCTTTGGTCTCCTGTCACCTGATCCCATTTCCATAACTTTACATTTACTGGTGTTAAACTCCAGTAGCCATTTTCCTGACCATCTCTGCAGCCTGTTTAAGTCCTCTTGGAGGATCCTACAATCCTCGTCTGCCACAACTCTTCTCATTAATTTTGCGTCATCCGCAAACATTGACATGTATGATTCCACTCCTGTAAACATATCATTTACGTAAATTAGAAAGAGGATTGGTCCCAGCACCGATCCTTTAGGTACTCCACTTGTTACTGTTCGCCAGTCCGACTTCTCGCCCCTTACCATTACCCTCTTGGCTCCTTCCTGTTAGGTAGTTCTTCACCCATACTAGGGCCTTTCCGCTTACTCCTGCCTGCCTCTCAAGTTTGTATAGCAGTCTCATGTGCGGTACTGTATCAAAGGCCTTTTGGCAGTCAAGAAATATGCAGTCTGCCCAGCCTTCTCTGTCCTGCCTTATCCTTGTTACTTTATCATAGAATTCTAAAAGGTTTGTTAGGCATGATTTCCCTGTCCAGAACCCATGTTGGTGCTTGTTTACAAACCCAATGCTCTCCAGGTGCTCAACAAGTCTTAGCCTAATTATTCTTTCAAGTATTTTGCAGGGGATGCTTGTCAGTGATACGGGTCTGTAGTTAAGTGCCTCCTCCCTATCACCTTTTTTGAAAATCGGTACGACATTTGCCTCCTTCCAGCAACTGGGCAATTCTCCCAACATAAGTGACTCATTAAAGATCATTGCCAGAGGCACGCTGAGAGCCTGCGCTGCCTCTTTAAGTATCCACGGTGATACTTTGTCTGGTCCAACAGCTTTATTTGCATCCAGTGTTGTCAACTGTTTCATTACATCCTCTGCTGTCACCTCTATATCTGATAGTCTTTCATCTTGGGTAATCTCTTCTAACAATGGGAGCTGCTCAGGCTCGGTTGTGAACTCTCCATGGAATTTTGCATTCAGTACCTCGCAGATTTCCTTGTCGCTTTCTGTATATGCCCCTTCTGTTTTCCTCAGTCTTGTCACTTGGTCATTTACCGACATCTTACTTCTTATATGGCTATGTAGTAATTTAGGTTGCTTTTTCGCTTTGACTGCAATATCATTCTCATAATTTCTTTCCGACACTCGTCTTATGTTAATGTAATCATTCCTAGCTCTGTTACATCTAATCCTGTTGTCTTCTGTCCTTTGTCTTCTGTACTTCCTCCACTCCCTCCTGCTTCTCACCTTTGCTTCCTGACACTGTCTATTAAACCATGGGTTATTATATTCCCTCCTGCTTTTTTCCTTTATTGTTGGAATAAATCTCTCTTCAGCCTCCTTGCATTTCAATATGACTTGGTTCATCATACCTTGCACTGTTTTTCCTCTAAGTTTTTCCTCCCACTGCACTTCTCCCAGGTAGTCCCTTATCCTTCTGTAGTCCCCTTTTCTGTAATCAAGTCTCCTTTCCCGGACCTCTTGTCCTTTGGTCACAATTTTAAGCTCCATCATGTAGTCAGAGACTAGGACACAATGGTCACTAGCTCCTAGTGGTATTTCATGTTCCAACTGCTCGATGTCTTCTACATTCTGGGTGAAAATAAGATCTAATAGGCTGGGCGTATCCCCTCCTCTTTCCCTAGTATCTTCTTTCACATGTTGTGTTAGGAAATTCCTGTCAATAACGTCTACCAGCTTCGCTCCCCAGGTCTCCTTCCCGCCATGGGGATTCCTCGTTTCCCAATCTATCTCTCCGTGATTTAGGTCCCCCATGACCAGCAGCTTCGCTCTCATTCTATGCGCTAAAGTTGCTGCCCTCTGCAGTTCATCTATACATGTCTTGTTGCTGTCCTCGTACTCCTGCCTGGGCCTTCTACTGTTTGGTGGGGGATTGTAGAGTATCAAGATTACAATCTTCTTCCCATCCACTGTCAGAGTTCCATGTATGAAGCTCGTGCTTTCATTGGTACCCGGATTTTCCAGCTCATCAAACTTCCATTTCCGCTTTATTAGTAGTGCCACTCCTCCTCCCTGTCTCTGTGTCCTTTCTTTTCTTATCACCTGGTACCCCTCTGGAAAGATTGCATCCGAGATCATGCCATTTATTTTAGTTTCCACTATTGCCACTATGTCTGGGTCTGCCTCACTCTTTCTTTTATTTCTTCTGCTTTATTGGCTACCCCATCAGCATTGGTGTACCAAACCTTGAGACTCTTCTTGACTTGAGACAGAGTGTGTGTGTGTGTGTGTGTGTGTGTGTGTGTGTGTGTGTGTGTGTGTGTGTGTGTGTGTGTGTGTGTGTGTGTGTGTGTGTGTGTGTGTGTGTGTGTGTGTGTGTGTGTGTGTTTACTAGTTGTGTTTTTGCGGGGGTTGAGCTTTGCTCTTTCGGCCCGCCTATCAACTGTTTACTACTTTTTTTTTTTTTTTTTTTTTTTTCACACCACACACACGCCCCAGGAAGCAGCCCGTGACAGCTGACTAACTCCCAGGTACCTATTTACTGCTAGGTAACAGGGGCACTTAGGGTGAAAGAAACTTTGCCCATTTGTTTTTGCCTCGTGCGGGAATCAAACCCGAGCCACAGAATTACGAGTCCTGCGCGCTATCCACCAGGCTACGAGGCCCCCTGTATCCTGTGTTTGGCCTCCTATTTCCACCACCTAGTTTCATTACTTTGCATTTACTCGGGTTGAACTTCAACAGCCATTTGTTGGACCATTCACTCAGTCTGTCTAGGTCATCTTGTAGTCTCCTACTATCGTCCTCAGTTTCAATCCTCCTCATAATTTTTGCATCATCGGGAAAACATTGAGAGAAACGATTCTATACCCTCTGGAAGATCATTTACATATATCAGAAACCGTATAGGTCCAAGGACTGACCCCTGCGGTACTCCACTCGTAACGTCTCGCCAATCTGAGACCTCACCCCTCACACTGACTCGTTGTCTCCTGTTACTTAGGTACTCCTGTATCCAACGGAGTACCTTCCCTTTCACTCCAGCCTGCATCTCCAGTTTTTTCACTAGCCTCTTGTGTGGCACTGTGTCAAAGGCTTTCTGACAATCCAAAAATATGCAGTCTGCCCACCCTTCTCTTTCTTGCCTTATTTTTGTTGCTTGGTCGTAGAATTCAAGTAACCCTGTGAGGCACGACCTGCCATCCCTGAATCCATGTTAATGCTGTGTTACAAAGTTCTTTCGCTCCAGATGTTCCACTAGCTTTCTTCGCACAATCTTCTCCATCAACTTGCATGGTATGCAGGTTAGGGACACTGGTCTGTAATTCAGTGCCTCCTGTCTATCCCCTTTCTTGTATATCGGGACTACGTTAGCTGCTTTCCAAATTTCTGGCAGTTCCCCTGTTGCCAGTGATTTGTTATACACCATAGAGAGCGGGAGGCACAGTTCTTCTGCTCCTTCCTTTATTATCCAAGGGGAGATTCCATCTGGACCTATAGCCTTTGTCACATCCAATTCTAGTAAACACTTCCTTACTTCCCCGCTGGTAATTTCAAACTCTTCCAGTGGTTCCTGGTTAGCTATTCCCTCTCTTATCTCTGGGATTTCTCCTTGCTCTAAGGAGAAGACATCCTGGAATTTCTTATTCAGTTCCTCACACACTTCCTTGTCGTTTGTAGTGAATCCTTCTGCCCCTAACCTTAATTTCATAACCTGTTCCTTTACTGTTGTTTTACTGTGTGTGTGTGTGTGTGTGTGTGTGTGTGTGTGTGTGTGTGTGTGTGTGTGTGTGTGTGTGTGTGTGTGTGTGTGTGTGTGTGTGTGTGTGTGTGAGTGTGTGTGTGTGTGTACTCACCTATTTGTACTCACCTATTTGTGCTTGCAGGATCGAGCATTGACTCTTGGATCCTGCCTTTCCAGCTATCGGTTGTTTACAGCAATGACTCCTGTCCCATATCCCTAACATACCTAGTTTTAAAAGTATGAATAGTATTTGCTTCCACAACCTGTTCCCCAAGTGCATTCCATTTTTCCACTACTCTCACGCTAAAAGAAAACTTCCTAACATCTCTGTGACTCATCTGAGTTTCCAGTTTCCACCCATGTCCCCTCGTTCTGTTATTATTACGTGTGAACATTTCATCTATTTCCACTTTGTCAATTCCCCTGAGTATTTTATATGTCCCTATCATATCTTCTCTCTCCCTTCTTTTCTCTAGTGTCGTAAGGTTCAGTTCCTTCAGCTGCTCTTCATATCCCATCCCTAGTAACTCTGGGACAAGCCTCGTCGCAAACCTCTGAACCTTCTCCGGTTTCTTTATGTGTTTCTTCAGGTGGGGGCTCCATGATGGCGCGGCATGCTCTAAGACTGGTCTCACGTAGGCAGTGTAAAGCGCCCTAAAAGCCTCCTCATTTAGGTTTCTGAATGAAGTTCTAATTTTCGCCAGTGTAGAGTACGCTGCTGTCGTTATCCTATTTATATGAGCCTCAGGAGTTAGATTAGGTGTCACATCCACTCCCAGGTCTCTCTCTCGAATCGTTACAGGTAGGCTGTTCCCCTTCATTGTGTACTGTACCTTTGGTCTCCTGTCACCTGATCCCATTTCCATAACTTTACATTTACTGGTGTTAAACTCCAGTAGCCATTTCCCTGACCATCTCTGCAGCCTGTTTAAGTCCTCTTGGAGGATCCTACAATCCTCGTCTGCCACAACTCTTCTCATTAATTTTGCATCATCCGCAAACATTGACATGTATGATTCCACTCCTGTAAACATATCATTTACGTAAATTAGAAAGAGGATTGGTCCCTTTAGGTACTCCACTTGTTACTGTTCGCCAGTCCGACTTCTCGCCCCTTACCATTACCCTCTGGCTCCTTCCTGTTAGGTAGTTCTTCACCCATACTAGGGCCTTTCCGCTTACTCCTGCCTGCCTCTCAAGCTTGTATAGCAGTCTCATGTGTTGTACTGTATCAAAGGCCTTTTGGCAGTCAAGAAATATGCAGTCTGCCCAGCCTTCTCTGTCCTGCCTTATCCTTGTTACTTTATCATAGAATTCTAAAAGTTTTGTTAGGCATGATTTCCCTGTCCAGAACCCATGTTGGTGCTTGTTTACAAACCCAATGCTCTCCAGGTGCTCAACAAGTCTTAGCCTAATTATTCTTTCAAGTATTTTGCAGGGGATGCTTGTCAGTGATACGGGTCTGTAGTTAAGTGCCTCCTCCCTATCACCTTTTCTGAAAATCGGTACGATATTTGCCTCCTTCCAGCAACTGGGCAATTCTCCCGACATAAGTGACTCATTAAAGATCATTGCCAGAGGCACGCTGAGAGCCTGCGCTGCCTCTTTAAGTATCCACGGTGATACTTTGTCTGGTCCAACAGCTTTATTTGCATCCAGTGTTGTCAACTGTTTCATTACATCCTCTGCTGTCACCTCTATATCTGATAGTCTTTCATCTTGGGTAATCTCTTCTCACAATGGGAGCTGCTCAGGCTCGGTTTTGAACACTCCATGGAATTTTGCATTCAGTACCTCGCAGATTTCCTTGTCGCTTTCTGTATATGCCCCTTCTGTTTTCCTCAGTCTTGTCACTTGGTCGTTTACCGACATCTTCCTTCTTATATGGCTATGTAGTAATTTAGGTTGCTTTTTCGCTTTGACTGCAATATCATTCTCATAATTTCTTTCCGACACTCGTCTATGTTAATGTAATCATTCCTAGCTCTGTTACATCTAATCCTGTTGTCCTCTGTCCTTTGTCTTCTGTACTTCCTCCACTCCCTCCTGCTTCTCACCTTTGCTTCCTGACACTGTCTATTAAACCATGGGTTATTATATTCCCTCCTGCTTTTTTCCTTTATTGTTGGAATAAATCTCACTTCAGCCTCCTTGCATTTCAATATGACTTGGTTCATCATACCTTGCACTGTTTTTCTCTAAGTTCTTCCTCCAACTGCACTTCTCCCAGGTAGTCCCTTATCCTTCTGTAGTCCCCTTTTCTGTAATCAAGTCTCCTTTCCCAGACCTCTTGTCCTTTGGTCACAATTTTAAGCTCCATCATCTAGTCAGAGACTAGGACACAATGGTCACTAGCTCCTAGTGGTATTTCATGTTCTAACTGCTCGATGTCTTCTACATTCTGGGTGAAAATGAGGTCTAATAGGCTGGGCGTATCCCCTCCTCTTTCCCTAGTATCTTCTTTCACATGCTGTGTTAGGAAATTCCTGTCAATAACGTCTACCAGCTTCGCTACCCAGGTCTCCTTCCCGCCATGGGGATTCCTCGTTTCCTAATCTATCTCTCCGTGATTTAGGTCCCCCATGACCATCAGCTTCGCTCTCAATCTATGCGCTAAAGTTGCTGCCCTCTGCAGTTCATCTATACATGTCTTGTTGCTGTCCTCGTACTCCTGCCTGGGCCTTCTACTGTTTGGTGATGGATTGTAGAGTATCAAAATTACAATCTTCCTATCCACTGTCAGAGTTCCATGTATGAAGCTCGTGCTTTCATTGGTACCCGGATTTTCCAGCTCATCAAACTTCCATTTCCGCTTTATTAGTAGTGCCACTCCTCCTCCCTGTCTCTGTGTCCTTTCTTTTCTTATCACCTGGTACCCCTCTGGATAGATTGCATCCGAGATCATGCCATTTATTTTAGTTTCCACTATTGCCACTATGTCTGGGTCTGCCTCACTAACTCTTTCTTTTATCTCTACTGCTTTATTGGCTACCCCATCAGCATTGATGTACCAAACCTTGAGACTCTTCTTGACTTGAGACAGACTGTGTGTGTGTGTGTGTGTGTGTGTGTGTGTGTGTGTGTGTGTGTGTGTGTGTGTGTGTGTGTGTGTGTGTGTGTGTGTGTGTGTGTGTGTGTGTGTGTGTGTGTGTGTGTGTGTGTGTGTGTACTCACCTAGTTGTGTTTGCGGGGGTTGAGCTCTGGCTCTTTGGTCCCGCCTCTCAACCGTCAATCAACAGGTGTACAGATTCCTGAGCCTATCGGGCTCTGTCATATCTACACTTGAAACTGTGTATGGAGTCAGCCTCCACCACATCACTTCCTAATGCATTCCATTTATCAACCACTCTGACACTAAAAAAGTTCTTTCTAATATCTCTGTGGCTCATTTGGGCACTCAGTTTCCACCTGTGTCCCCTTGTGCGTGTTCCCCTTGTGTTAAATAGACTGTCTTTTTCTACCCTATCAATCCCCTTCAGAATCTTGAATGTGGTGATCATGTCCCCCCTAACTCTTCTGTCTTCCAGCGAAGTGAGGTTTAATTCCCGTAGTCTCTCCTCGTAGCTCATACCTCTCAGCTCGGGTACTAGTCTGGTGGCAAACCTTTGAACCTTTTCCAGTTTAGTCTTATCCTTGACTAGATATGGACTCCATGCTGGGGCTGCATACTCCAGGATTGGCCTGACATATGTGGTATACAAAGTTCTGAATGATTCTTTACACAAGTTTCTGAATGCCGTTCGTATGTTGGCCAGCCTGGCATATGCCGCTGATGTTATCCGCTTGATATGTGCTGCAGGAGACAGGTCTGGCGTGATATCAACCCCCAAGTCTTTTTCCTTCTCTGACTCCTGAAGAATTTCCTCTCCCAGATGATACCTTGTATCTGGCCTCCTGCTCCCTACACCTATCTTCATTACATTACATTTGGTTGGGTTAAACTCTAACAACCATTTGTTCGACCATTCCTTCAGCTTGTCTAGGTCTTCTTGAAGCCTCAAACAGTCCTCTTCTGTTTTAATCCTTCTCATAATTTTAGCATCGTCCGCAAACATTGTCTGAAATGAATCGATACCCTCCGGGAGATCATTTACATATATCAGAAACAAGATAGGTCCGAGTACAGAGCCCTGTGGGACTCCACTGGTGACTTCACGCCAATCGGAGGTCTCACCCCTCACCGCAACTCTCTGCTTCCTATTGCTTAGATACTCCCTTATCCACTGGAGCACCTTACCAGCTACACCTGCCTGTCTCTCCAGCTTATGTACCAACCTCTTATGCGGTACTGTGTCAAAGGCTTTCCGACAATCCAAGAAAATGCAGTCCGCCCAGCCCTCTCTTTCTTGCTTAATCTGTGTCACCTGATCGTAGAATTCTATCAAGCCTGTAAGGCAAGATTTACCCTCCCTGAATCAATGTTGGCGATTTGTCACGAAGTCCCTTCTCTCCAGATGTGTTACCAGGTTTTTTCTCACGATCTTCTCCATCACCTTGCATGGTATACAAGTCAAGGACACTGGCCTGTAGTTCAGTGCCTATTGTCTGTCGCCCTTTTTGTATATTGGGACCACATTCGCCGTCTTCCATATTTCTGGTAGGTCTCCCGTCTCTAGTGACTTACTATACACTATGGAGAGTGGGAAGCAAAGTGCCTCTGCACACTCTTTCAGTACCCATGGTGAGATCCCATCTGGACCAACAGCCTTTCTAACATCCAGATCCAGCAGGTGTCTCTTGACCTCCACTCTCGTAATTTCGAACTCCTCCAAGGCCGCCTGGTTTACCTCCCTTTCTCCTAGCACAGTGACCTCACCCTGTTCTATTGTGAAGACCTCCTGGAACCTCTTGTTGAGTTCCTCACACACCTCTCTGTCATTCTCTGTATACCTGTCCTCGCCTGTTCTAAGTTTCAATACCTGTTCTTTCACTGTTGTTTTCCTTCTGATGTGACTGTGGAGTAGCTTTGGTTCGGTCTTGGCTTTGTTTGCTATATCATTTTCAAAATTTTTCTCTGCTTCTCTTCTCACCCTGACATTCTCATTCCTGGTTCTCTGGTATCTCTCTCTGCTTTCTGGTGTTCTGTTATTCCGGAAGTTCCTCCACGCCTTTTTGTTCAGTTTCTTCGCTTCCATACAGGCCCTATTATACCATGGATTCTTCTGTTGCTTCTCGGATTTTTCCCTTTGGGCTGGGATGAACCTGTTTACTGCCTCCTGACACTTTTGGGTAACATAGTCCATCATACCCTGTACAGACTTGTCTCTGAGGTCTGTGTCCCAAGGTATTTCACTTAGGAAACTTCTCATCTGTTCATAATTCCCCTTTCGGTATGCCAGCCTTTTGATTCCTAGTTCTTTTTGGGGGGAGATAAGTTCTAGCTCTACCAGGTACTCAAAGTTCAATACACTGTGGTCACTCATTCCCAAGGGCGCTTCCATCTTAACTTCCCTTATATCCCATTCATTTAGGGTAAATATCAAATCAAGCATTGCTGGTTCATCTTCTCCTCTCATTCTTGTTGGTTCTTTGGTGTGCTGGCTTAGAAAGTTTCTTGTTGCCACGTCCAGCAGCTTAGCTCTCCATGTTTCTGGTCCTCCATGCTGGTCTCTGTTCTTCCAATCTATCTTCCCATGGTTGAAGTCTCCCATAATTAGTAGTCCAGATCCATTCCTGCTAGCAACAGAAGCTGCTCTTTCTATTATGTTAATGGTGGCCATGTTGTTTCTATCATATTCCTGTCTAGGTCTTCTGTCATTTGGTGGTGGATTATATATGACTGCGACTATAAATTTTTTCCCTCCATTTGTTACAGTACCTGTTATGTAGTCACTGAAACCTTCACAGCCCTGAATATCCATCTCCTCAAAATCCCAGCCTTTTCTTACCAGCAGAGCTACACCACCCCTACCTCTTCCCTCCCTCTCTTTCCTCATAACATAATAGTCCTGTGGGAACACTGCATTTGTTATCGTTTTCGTGATCTTTGTTTCTGTGAGGGCTATTATGTCTGGGTTTTCCTCTAGTACCAGTTCTCCAAGCTCATTTGCTTTATTTGTAATTCCATCTATGTTAGTGTACATCGCTTTGAGGCTCACTTTCTTCTGTCCCTTCTCAAATCGCCTCCTTGGTGAGTGTTCTGCTGGTGGGGGAGGCTGTTCCATGGGTGTGAGGACCTGTGAGGTGGATACCAGGGTCTCAGAGGATACTGGGATGAGGGGCGGGGGATCCAGTGAAGGGGGAGGGACAGGGAGGGTATGGGGTGAAAGGGGAGGGAGGACGGGAAGGAAAAGGGGGGAGGGAGGACTCGGGAGAAGGGGAGGGGTAGAAGGGTGGGGATTGGGTGTGGGGGAGGGAGATTTGGCTGAACATTTGAGTGGGGGCAGGGAGGGTTTGGGGTAGGGGGGTTTTCTATGCAGAGGAGGGAGGCGGGGTTGTCCTCCCTTCTGGTGTTACTGGGTAGCTGGTTGTGGGTTCCCCCCTCGCCTCTGGGGGTGTTGTGTTGGGAGCTGTGACTTCCTGGTTTTCCCCTCTCGCCCTGCGCCTCTTCCTTGCTTCTGCCGCCACGGCTCTCTCCTCCCTTGTCATGTCTCTCTGGAGGAATACATTTTTTAATTTTCCCACGTTTTTCAGGGAGCTCTTCCTTGATAGGATCTTCTCCTTTGTGTTCTCGTTTGCAAACACTATCTTTATCATTCGGTCTCGGTCTTTGTTGTACCGGCCTAGCCTGAAAACCTTCTCAATGCTATTATGCTCAGCCCCTTCCATGTCTAGTGCCTTTAGTACTTCATTCACTGCTGCTTTGTCCTTGTCACTCCACTCTGTCCTATTAGATCCTTCCTGCTCCTTAATACCCACAGCAACCACTGATCTGTTCCTTTCCAGCAGTTGGCTAGTGGAGCGTGCCGCCTCCTGCGAGGTGGCTGCTTTCATGGCCACCTCCATCACTGCAGTCATTACTTCAGAGTTTTTTTTTTTAGTATTTCCGCAAATGTTGCTTTTATTGTGGCATTCTCATCCAGAAAACTATTACCACCTTCTCCCTGGGTGGTTTTCTGATTCTCAGCCTCGATACCATTCTCTTTGAGGGCTCTAATCTCCTCCTTTGCTGCTGTCAGCTCTCTTTTCAGGTTGCTTATTTCTTTCTTCATTTCCTGCATCATTTCTTGCATCTCACTCTTGATGTCCTCCAGAAACTGGGCGAACATTTCCTTCATCTCGTCACCTTGGCTCTTTCCTGTTCCCCTGGGACCTCTGGCTGCCATGCTTGACCCTGTTGGGATGGGGGAGGGAGAGAGAGAGAGAGAGGAAGAGAGAGAGAAAGAGAGAGAGAGAAAGGGAGTGATAAAGGGAGAGATAAATGGGTGGGTGGGGGGGATCCGACCCTTCCACTGAAGTGAGAAGAAAGTAGAAGGGGAGGGGGGGGAGGAGATGGAGAAAGAGGCCGGAGGGAGAGAGAGGAGAGGGAGAGAGTGGGTGAGGGAGAGAGCGGGTGAGGGGGATCCGACCCTTCCACTGAAGTGAGAAGAAAGTAGAAGGGGAGGGGGGGGGGAGGAGATGGAGAAAGAGGCGGGAGGGAGAGAGAGGAGAGGGAGAGAGTGGGTGAGGGAGAGAGCGGGTGAGGGAGAGAGCGGGTGAGGGAGAGAGCGGGTGAGGGAGAGAGCGGGTGAGGGAGAGAGGGGGGGGGAGGTGCGTGTGTGTGTGTGGGCAGAGAGGGAGGGGGAAGGAAAGAGAGGGAGGGAGAGGGGGAGGGAGGGGGAAGGAAAGAGAGGGAGGGAGAGGGGGAGGGAGGGGGAAGGAAAGAGAGGGAGGGAGAGGGGGAGGGAGGGGGAAGGAAAGAGAGGGAGGGAGAGGGGGAGGGAGGGAGGGAGGGAGGGAGGGAGGGAGGGAGGGAGGGAGGGAGGGAGAGAGAGAGAGAGAGAGAGAGAGAGAGAGAGAGAGAGAGAGAGAGAGAGAGAGAGAGAGAGAGAGAGAGAGAGAGAGAGAGAGAGAGAGAGAGAGAGAGAGAGAGAGCAGGAGAGAGAGAGCAGGAGAGAGAGAGCAGGAGAGAGATAGTGGGAGGGGGAGAGAGGGAGTGGGAGAGAGGGAGAGTGGGGAGGGGAAGAGTGTGTGTATGGGGGATGCGGGAGACTGGGGGTGGGGGGGGGCGGAGATGGCGACTAAGTCAGGTCAGGTCCGATGGTGGGGTCAAGAGGGGGGGGGGGGGATAGTAAGGTCCTATCCCAGGTGTTAATGCCTTTTCCCCTGTCTGGACAATTGTGTGTGTGTGTGTGTGTGCACGTGTGTGTGTCTGTTTTAGCGTGTGCAAACTTGTGTGCGTGTATACGTAAGTGGGCGGGCGTGCGTGTATGTGTCAAGATATCCCTTATGCGTTACCTCTGCCTAAATGAGCCACTCTGAGATTTTTAAATATATATGATATCCTAAACGAGAATTTGATAATCTTTTACCTCTATCTGTACACCTGATTAATTGACCAGAGAGGGGTACATACCAGTCTGCCTCCCGCTCACACAACCAGATGAGTAATCGATGTATGATGACAATGGTTATCCGTCGTTGTCTCCCACTAGGCGATTCACTAAGTGCTGGTAGATTGATGAGGTCGATTCTTCTCTGTCTACACAAAGCTCTGGAGTCAGTCACTGTATCGTTATGTGACAGTTCACTAATTCACTGTACCACTGATCACAGTCACCACTCAACAGCCCAATCAGGTAGTTCCACATCGGGTCGTCCCACCCGGTCAGGTCACACACTTAAATGCACGGGTGATGCCCTAGCTCCACTTTTGGTTACTTTGCCAAATCTTCGCACTATCGCTAGCGATATGACTATGCTATGTTGCTATGTTGTTATGATCTAGCCTCTATACTCCTTCAATGTCCCGAGAAATTGACGAACTTCCGCGGACCTCACTAATCGCGTGTGTCTCCTACCTTCTCCGGCACGCGACCTCTCTGTGTGTGTGTGTGTGTGTGTGTGTGTGTGTGTGTGTGTGTGTGTGCTCACCTAGTTGTACTCACCTAGTTGTGTCTGCAGGATCGAGCATTGACTCTTGGATCCCGCCTTTCGAGCATCGGTTGTTTACTGCAATGACTCCTGTCCCATTTCCCTATCATACCTGGTTTTAAAATTATGAATAGTATTTGCTTCCACAACCTGTTCCTGAAGTGCATTCCATTTCCCCACTACTCTCACGCTAAATGAAAACTTCCTAACATCTCTGTGACTCATCTGAGTTTCAAGCTTCCATCCATGTCCTCTCGTTCTGTTACTATTCCGTGTGAACATTTCGTCTATGTCCACTCTGTCAATCCCTCTGAGTATCTTATACGTTCCTATCATGTCCCCCCTCTCCCTTCTTCTTTCTAGTGTCGTAAGGCACAGTTCCCTCAGGCGCTCCTCATACCCCATCCCTCGTAGCTCTGGGACGAGTCTCGTTGCAAACCTCTGAACCTTTTCCAGTTTCATTATATGCTTCTTCAGATGGGGACTCCATGATGAGGCGGCATATTCTAAGACTGGCCTCACGTAGGCAGTGTAAAGCGCCCTAAATGCCTCCTTACTTAGGTTTCTGAATGATGTTCTAACTTTTGCCAGTGTAGAGTACACTGCTGTCGTTATCCTATTTATATGTGCCTCAGGAGATAGATTAGGTGTTACGTCCACCCCCAGGTCTCTTTCACGCGTCGTTACAGGTAGGCTGTTCCCCTTCATTGTGTACTGTCCCTTTGGTCTCCTATCTCCTAGTCCCATTTCCATAACTTTACATTTGCTCGTGTTGAATTCTAGTAGCCATTTCTCTGACCATCTCTGCAATCTGTTCAGGTCCTCTTGGAGGATCCTGCAATCCTCATCTGTCACAACTCTTCTCATCAACTTTGCATCATCCGCAAACATCGACATGTAGGACTCTACGCCTGTAAACATGTCGTTAACATATACAAGAAATAGAATTGGTCCCAGCACCGATCCTTGTGGTACTCCACTTGTTACTGTTCGCCCGTCCGACTTCTCGCCCCTTACCGTAACTCTTTGGCTCCTTCCTGTTAGGTAGTTCCTTATCCATGCTAGGACCTTTCCCCCCACCCCCGCCTGCCTCTCAAGCTTGAACAGCAGTCTCATGTGCGGTACTGTATCAAAGGCTTTTTGGCAGTCCAGAAATATGCAGTCTGCCCAACCATCTCTGTCCTGTCTTATCCTCGTTATTTTATCATAGAATTCCAGAAGGTTTGTTAGGCACGATTTCCCTGTCAAGAACCCATGTTGATGTTTGTTCACAAACCTAATGTTCTCCAGGTGTGCAACCAGTCGTAGCCTAATTGTTCTTTCCAGTATTTTACAGGGGATGCTTGTCAGTGATACAGGTCTATAGTTAAGTGCCTCCTCCCTATCACCTTTCTTGAAGATCGGCACGACATTTGCCTTCTTCCAGCCACTTGGGCAATTCTCCTGACATAAGTGACTCATTAAAGAACATTGCCAGAGGCACGCTGAGGGCCTGTGCTGCTTCTTTTAGTATCCACGGTGATACTTTGTCTGGTCCAACTGCTTTAGTTGCATCTAGAGTTGTCAACTGTTTCATTACCTCCTCTGCTGTTACCTCTATATCTGATAGTCTTTCATCTAGGGTAACCCCTTCCAACAATGGGAGCTGCTCAGGCTCGGTAGTGAACACTCCATGGAAACTGGCATTCAGTGCCTCGCAGATTTCCTTGTCACTTTCAGTATATGCCCCCTCTGTCTTCCTTAGTCTTGTCACTTGGTCGTTCACCGACATTTTCTTCTTATATGACTGTGTAGTAACTTAGGTTGGTTTTTTGCTTTGATTGCAATATCGTTCTCATAGTCCCTTTCCGATGTTCGTCTTATGTTAATGTAATCGTTCCTAGCTCTGTTGTATCTGCTTCTGTTGTCCTCTGTTCTTTGTCTTCTGTACTTCCTCCACTCCCGCCTGCTGGCCGTTTTTGCTTCCTGACACTGTCTATTAAACCATGGGTTATTATATTCCTTCTTATTTTTTTACTTTACCGTTGGTATAAATCTCTCTTCGGCCTCCTGGCATTTCTGTATGACTAGGTGCATCATATCTTGGACTGTTTTTCCTCTAATTTCTTCCTCCCACTGCACTTCACCCAGATAGTCCCTTATATGTACTCACCTATTTGTGCTTGCGGGGGTTGAGCTTTGGCTCTTTGGTCCCGCCTCTCAACTGTCAATCAACTGGTGTACAGATTCCAGAGCCTACTGGGCTCTATCATATCTACATTTAAAACTGTGTATGGAGTCAGCCTCCACCACATCACTTCCTAATGCATTCCATCCGTTAACTACTCTGACACTGAAAAAGTTCCTTCTAACGTCTCTGTGGCTCATGTGAGTACTCAGTTTCCACCTGTGTCCCCTTGTTCGCGTCCCACCAGTGTTGAATAGTTTATCCTTGTTTACCCGGTCGATTCCTCTGAGGATTTTGTAGGTTGTGATCATGTCTCCCCTTACTCTTCTGTCTTCCAGTGTCGTAAGGTGCATTTCCCGCAGCCTTTCCTCGTAACTCATGCCTCTTAGTTCTGGGACTAGTCTAGTGGCATACCTTTGGACTTTTTCCAGCTTCGTCTTGTGCTTGACAAGGTACGGGCTCCATCCTGGGGCCGCATACTCCAGGATTGGTCTTACATATGTGGTGTACAAGATTCTGAATGATTCCTTACACAGGTTCCTGAACGCTGTTCTGATGTTAGCCAGCCTCGCATATGCCGCAGACGTTATTCTTTTTATGTGGGCTTCAGGAGACAGGTTTGGTGTGATATCAACTCCTAGATCTTTCTCTCTGTTCGTTTCATTAAGTACTTCATCTCCTATTCTGTATCCTGTGTTTGGCCTCCTATTTCCACCACCTAGTTTCATTACTTTGCATTTACTCGGGTTGAACTTCAACAGCCATTTGTTGGACCATTCAGTCAGTCTGTCTAGGTCATCTTGTAGCCTCCTACTATCGTCCTCAGTTTCAATCCTCCTCATAATTTTTGCATCATCGGCAAAACATTGAGAGAAACGATTCTATACCCTCTGGAAGATCATTTACATATATCAGAAACAGTATAGGTCCAAGGACTGACCCCTGCGGTACTCCACTCGTAACGTCTCGCCAATCTGAGACCTCACCCCTCACACTGACTCGTTGTCTCCTGTTACTTGGGTATTCCTGTATCCAACGGAGTACCTTCCCTTTCACTCCAGCCTGCATCTCCAGTTTTTTCACTAGCCTCTTGTGTGGCACTGTGTCAAAGGCTTTCTGACAATCCAAAAATATGCAGTCTGCCCACCCTTCTCTTTCTTGCCTTATTTTTGTTGCCTGGTCGTAGAATTCAAGTAACCCTGTGAGGCAGGACCTGCCATCCCTGAATCCATGTTGATGCTGTGTTACAAAGTTCTTTCGCTCCAGATGTTCCACTAGCTTTCTTCGCACAATCTTCTCCATCAACTTGCATGGTATGCAGGTTAGGGACACTGGTCTGTAATTCAGTGCCTCCTGTCTATCCCCTTTCTTGTATATCGGGACTACGTTAGCTGCTTTCCAAATTTCTGGCAGTTCCCCTGTTGCCAGTGATTTGTTATACACCATGGAGAGCGGGAGGCACAGTTCTTCTGCTCCTTCCTTTAGTATCCAAGGGGAGATTCCATCTGGACCTATAGCCTTTGTCACATCCAATTCTAGTAAACACTTCCTTACTTCCCCGCTGGTAATCTCAAACTCTTCCAGTGGTTCCTGGTTAGCTATTCCCTCTCTTATCTCTGGGATTTCTCCTTGCTCCAAGGTGAAGACCTCCTGGAATTTCTTATTCAGTTCCTCACACACTTCCTTGTCGTTTGTAGTGAATCCTTCTGCCCCTAACCTTAATTTCATAACCTGTTCCTTTACTGTTGTTTTTCTCCTGATGTGGCTATGCAGCAATTTAGGCTGAGTCTTTGCCTTGCTTGCGATGTCATTTTCGTATTGTCTTTCTGCCTCTCTTCTCATCCTAACATATTCATTCCTGGCATTCTGGTATCTTTCTCTGCTCTCCAGTGTCCTGTTATTCCTATAGTTTCTCCATGCCCTTTTACTTTGCTGCTTAGCTAGCCTACATCTCTGATTAAACCATGGGTTTCTCATCTTCATTTCACTGTTTTCCTTTTGGTCTGGGACAAACTTGTTTGCTGCATCCTTGCATTTTTGCGTGATGTATTCCATCATATCTTGGGCCGTCTTTTCCCTGAGCTCTGTTTCCCATGCTATATCTGCTAGGCATTTTCTTATCTCCTCATAGTTTCCCTTTCGGTATGCTAACCTTTTGGTTTCGGTATCCCTTCTCGAGTTCAATAACCCTTCTTCAATCAGGTACTCAAACACCAATACACTGTGGTCGCTCATTCCTACTGGGTCCTCAAAACTGATTTCTCTTATGTCAGAGTCGTTCAGGGTGAAAACCAGGTCGAGTCTCGCTGGTTCGTCGTTTCCTCTCATCCTTGTGGGTTCACTGACATGCTGGGTTAAGAAGTTTCTAGTCGCCACCTCCAGTAGTTTGGCTCTCCACGTATCCTCGCCTCCATGCGGTTCCTTGTTCTCCCAATCAATCCTGCCGTGATTGAAGTCCCCCATGATGAGCAGGTGGGATCTATTTCTACAGGCAGAAGAGGCTGCCCTCTCAATTATAGTGTTAACTGCCATGTTGTTGCTTTCGTACTCTTGACTGGGTCTTTTGTCATTTGGTGGAGGATTATATATTACTGCTACTACTATCCTTGGTCTTCCCATTGTCATGGTGCCTGCTATGTAGTCTCTGAAACCCTCACAGCCCGGGATAGCCATCTCCTTAAA